>NW_012267341.1:4516796-4526625 GCF_000151885.1 Dipodomys ordii
CCTTCCTTCCTTCCTTCCTTCCTTCCTTCCTTCCTTCCTTCCTTCCTTCCTTCCCTTTTCTCAGACCCAAGGACAGACCTCATAGCCTTTCACTTGCTGGGCAAGTGCTCTTCCACTGAGCTAAATCTTCAACCCCTATTAATCATATAGAAATTAGATTGGCATGGAATTTTTTTCCTATAAAAATTTTCTAGGCAGGCATGGTGTAGCAAGCCTGTGACTCCCACTCAGCTACTGAAGAGAATGAATTAGGAAGATTTGAGTTCCAGGCCATTCTGGGCTACATAGGCACACTCTACTTGATAAAAGTTGTTTTCTAAGCTGGGTGCCAGTGTCTCATGCCTGCAATCTTAGCTACTCAGGAGACTGACATGTAAGGACCAAGGTTCAAAGCTAGCTGGGGGCAGGAAAATCCACAAGCCTCTTATCTTCAATTAAACACCAAAAAAGCTGGAAGTAGAGTTTTGGCTCAAGTGATAGAGTGCTAGCCTTGAGCAGAAAAGCTCAAGGACAGTGCCCAGGCTCAGTTCAAGAGCCAGGACCAGCACAAACACATACAAAATGTTGTTTTCTATTTATTTTCCTGGTAAAATATCTTTGAAACTTTGATGAAAATTTATTCACTTATCATATATGTATTAAATCATCTATTAACACATTAGTGACTTGACCCATTTAATAAACTAAGGTAATCTAACCCACTTTTATATAACTTATGGTTAATTATAGTGATCATCTGATTGGTTTCTTGACCCTACTATTTTTAATTTTATTTTATATATTTTATTGTAAAGATACTCTACAGAGGGGTTACAGTTACATGAGTAAGGTAATGAGTACATTTCCTATCAAGCATTGTTACCCCTCCTTTGTTTTTCCCCTACTATCCCTTCCCTCCACCCTACTCCTTTTACTCTGCTTCATTCAATTTTTTATGCAGCAACTTGAGTGATCTTGCCAAAATGCAAATCATACTGTGTCACCGACTTTCTTGTTTAAAATAACATAATGACTTCCTGTTGTCCTTGGAATAAAATCCAAATTCATTAACCTGGACATATGTAGGTGCTGACCCTGCATACCTTTCTGACTTCATTTCATTAACTCCCACTTCTTAGTCATCAGGTCTTGCTCTTTATTATCCTCAACTCCTTCTGATGCATGCCCACGTCATCTCTTCTATAGGCCTTGGAATTGCTGCTTGCACTTCATGATTTGTTTCTCTCTCTCTTTTTCAGGCAGTAGTTCAAACATCATTCATCAATAGGTCTGACTTGACCACCCAACTTAAAATAGTTCCATTTAGTAGGTTGTGACATACTACAATTGTAGTAATTCCTATATCCCCAGGGTCTAGCACACAAGTCTATAATGTGTGCTGTTGAATTGTTTCTAATAGTGTCTGATATTGGCACACACTGTTCCTCAAGTATATGTACCATGCTTTTTATTTTCTGTTAAGTATAAGCAAAATAAGTACACATAACTATAAAAATGTGTAAGTTAAAATATCAAATGTTTTCTTTCAACATTTTAAGTAAGTACAGACGTTTGAAGGTTTTGTATAAAGATGGCAGGGTGACTTTCTTATCAATGACTGCAAAAAAGATTAGGGTGTAAGGGGTATCTCAGTGGTAGCGTTGGCACTTGCATATGTGAAGTTCCAGATTCAATCCTGTGTGCATGAGCGCACGTGTGCACACACTCACACACACCCACACGAGCACACACACACAGGCTTATATAGATTGGTAGGAAGTGATAAAAAATATGAGGAAGACTGAAACTCATTATACATTGAAGTGAGGAAAATATAAGGGAAGATTTAAGGTTTACAGAAAATTCTTGAGTTTTGACTTGGGCTAGTGACAGTTTGATTGTCACTAGAACCACGAGTTCTCTAGCTCAGCAGTAATCTAACAGCAACCTGTAACTGCTACCTAGGACAAAATTGGATGTCTATTTCATAGATTCTCTCACCTTACTGAATAGTTGTTGTTGTTGTTTTCCTTTTGTGAGTTTTTAACCCTGTGAACATATCATGTTCCTTTAAGGTTTTTGTATGAGATATGTCATCCTAAACTTAGGTTAAGTATCTCATAATGCCCCATTTCTCACTTGTTTGCAGGCTAGATAATTTACTTCCAAATGTCTATGGTGACTCACTGCCTCTTCGAATTTCTCTGATTCCCACATTCCAAATGGTTTTTATCACATCCCAACGCTGATAGTCTCATTGCCTCCTCTAAAGTATAAAAGATACAATAGCCAACAAGAGGAAGAAGTGCATTTCAGGGCTATACTTCTAAGACAATGAGATATCTATAAGTCTCAGCCTCTTCAGTAGCTAAGATTGCAAGTGTGAGCTTCTGACACTCGGCTGTCTTATTTATTTTATACCTAAATAATGTTATGCATATAAATGACCAGATGAATGACCTACTTTTAAAACATTATCTTCTTACTATATGCTTGCTGAGCTATAGAAAACGTTTCTTAAGTGAATTGAAAAGGGATTTCTTGACATGACTCTATACTTGTTCTTTAAAGTGAAATAACAAAATATTATCAAGGGAGGTTTTTGAAGAGACCTGGGGTTGTTGACTGAAGAATGGGTTGGGTGGAGCAAAAAGGAGGCAAAGAAGCCAGTCAGGAGGACATGCCAATCATTCTGGTGATGGATGAGTGATGACAGTTACTTGGAATAGGGTGGTCCTTATAGCTCTGGACAAGAGCTTTACCATAGGACTTGTCCATAGAGTTCACGAGAGGCATGTGTAAAGTAAAACAGATGCACATTTTCTCTTTTGTATCATATCCTATCTTGTAATCCCAGTTTTTACTCTGACAAATGGAAGTTTATCTTTATTTAGACAAATGGAAAAACAAATACTCTTAATGACCAGGACTCCATGGGCCATTTAGGAAGGTCAGTGAAGCATCTGAATTACATCAAATCTCAAATTCGTGCATACCCTTTTGCTAGGAACAAAGTCCACAACTATTTTTTAATCATATTTGCAAAGACATGTGTGTGAAAGGAAAATAAAACCATTAAAAGCTTTTATTAGTTAATTATCTTGCAAAATTTCCATGTAATAAATCACCCCCAAACCGAGTGGCTCAAATTACCATTAGTTATTCTCACTTTCAGGCTTGCGTTTAACCAGAGGAGGCATGCTGCTTGGATGTTTTCAATTCCAGGTCATAGGCTCAGGTCACATCCCCACTCCATGTGTCACACACATTCTTTTGTGTCCAGTGAGCCCCTTTGAGCTAGGCCGTTTCTATGGTGGTGATAGAATACAAGATGGAAAGTTCATGCTTCTACTGAAGTGACATCTACTGACCTAAAGTCACACCCTCTCCCCCCCCCTCCTCCCTCCTCCAAAGATAAGAGGTGGTGAGGTGCATGGCTTCTTCCAGTGGGAGACACTGTACCATCACATGACAAAGAGCAATAAGGTCTTATTTGCTTATTCTTAACTTTTTATTTCCCTTTCAAAACTCATACTCTCATTGAAGACAAGTTGGTGGGTTTTGGAGACTGTATGTACCCATTGTCCCCATTGTAGCAATTCTTTGCCTGGACTTTGTCTTTGAACTCTTCCTCAGGTAGGAATACTGATCTTTGAATGTGGCTTGAAGAGAACTAATTTGGGATCTTTGTGCTTTCTGAGAGTTGTCAGGAAGTTGAAGTTGTGCTTCTGACAGTTCATAGTAATACCTCAAAGAAAGAAAAAGAATTCAACAAAGCCAACATACATCAAATCTGGAGAGAGATGTATCTGCTCCTCACAATATTATTTCAGTTGTCCTTAGAGCTAATACTAAATGGACTACACATTCAGAATGCATTCTCCTTCTCTCTAAAATTCAACACATTCCAAGCAAGAAGTATCTTATCCTCCACTTTTGAATCAAAATGCATCATGAGATGATTTTCATAGAAAATCAACTAGCAAATCCCCACTTTTGTCTCCCTCTGCCAGGGGATTATAAAGCTCATTTGTGGGATCAGAGATGGCCTGTAATCACATCTAATGAAACGTCAATCAAAAGGCAGGCGTAGGAGAGCCTCTTGGTTTCAGTTATATTTAAAAACATGTTCTTTCAGTATCGGAATCTTTTTTGAGGGGAAAAAAACACACCTTCTTCTTGAAAGAGGTTTTGCTTTCATTAAAACACATGTTTGTTTTTCTCTCTCTTACCAGGGCAAAGATGGGAGCAATATGTAATTAATGTCTTGAAAAATATGTGAGAAGCTTTTAAAAAAGAGTCTTAAAACAGTAAAAAAAGAAAGTTACACACCCATACATGCCTCCTTTAGTTGAAAGTATTGCTGGAACATTACAACAGTTCTACATTGACCCATTAAGGGATATGAAGGTCAGTGTTTCAGTACTTTAGTGGCTTTCCTGATAGTCTCAAGTTGATCAATAATTAATCTTGGATGTTTAAGGTATGTTTTTATTTTGTAACAGAGGATTCACCTGGATGACCTTTTTGCATCTCTTCCAATTTAGACCAACCAGGTTGACTTAATTAAATAGGATGCTTTTTCTTCCTTCAAAGTTATCTGTGTCTAGGGAAAAACGGATGTAAGTGTATCTCTGCCTATTGATTTCTCTCTTTGTTGAATGTGTGAGCTTCCTTTAGCATAGGAATAAAGAAGCAACCTAAATTCAAAGGCACCGAAACATAGCGGGTAGATATGGGACTCAGGTTGGCATTTGTATCCTGACTTCCTGGCTTACTTGCTCTGTGACTTTGGGTTAGTGGGTAAACTTAGTTTCCTGCGAAGGGTTTTGTGGGGATCATGACAGATCATGTCTTTGTCATCTTCAATTTCTGTCACAAAGAAAGGATTTAAAAACACTTTGGAATAAACTTCTATAACTGGTATCTTTGCTTGCCTCTTCAGAAGCTAGAGGATATAGTTATAAAGATAAGTGAAATATTGGCTTAACTTGCTGAACCAAACTAAGGGTGAATACACTGTATACAAGGACTGGTTGTACGTCCTAGTTCATGCGGCAAAAGTTTACTAAATGGTATCCTAGGGTGACAACCTTAAAGGAACTTGTTAGCCTAAGTGCTTTGTTACCAAAGTCAATTTGATGTCAGAGAATGCATGATCAGAGTCAAATAGGTTATTCTTCCAAGAGGGGAAATTTAGAACCAGACTTTAAGTAGAAGGAAGGAAAGACTTTTATTTATCTTTTATGTTTGAAGGCTTCATCCTGGGCACACTGTGAAATAGTAAAGTTTTTTTTTTTAAAAAAAAAGGTAAAAAGCAACCCTTTGGTGACCAGGGGTTCTGGCTTATAGCATTTGTAGCCAGAATTGCATTCTTTGCTGAGTAGCTGAACATCTGCTTTTCACTGCTGATGAGAGGTCTGAGTGGAGGACCAGAAGACAAGGCTGGTGACTTGTGTATGAGAAGGTGTCAGAGACCATTTTGAGAAATGTAAGAAATGGTTAGTAGACAAAAAAGAGGAATACTTTCATATTCTTGCCGTTTTTCTGGTAGGAGAGAGTGAATGATCAACATGGTATTGCAGGATGCTTACTAAATGGGTTGTAAATGTCAAAGTTAGAGGTGGAAGGGAATTGATGTTAGTGATATTTCTGTCTACAACTAAGTCTGTGTATATCAACCAATATCTATATCTCAAACACATGTGTATTAATTCAACTTTCATTCTTAAGGAAATAGAACATCTTCTCATTTGTGGAGCATGAGGGGCAATTTTACTAGTTAAGAAACATAAAAGAACCGTGAGATCAGCTACAGAGCACTACAACATCTTCATAGTAGTGAACTTATCATTAATTACTTCTCAAGTACCACGTCTATCCTTTAAGACTTAGGTTAGTGATACACATTAAATAAAAAAGAATGAATAATTAGAGTGTTATCTTCAATAGACGTGTGTTTAACTCACTTACCTATTTCTGAAGTGGATCCTATCAGAGCCAGTCAGAGAAGCTGATGTTCAAATATCTTGAAAATATTTTGAAAAAGGTGTTTTCAGAGATTGAGTGAGAGTAAAAAGTAGATTACTATTATTTAGAGGTACACTAGATTTTCTGTTTTCTAGCAGGTTTCTCAGAAAGCCATGTTCTTTTGGAATGCCAAACCTTTCACACAATCACCCATGTGATGTAGCTTCCTAATGGTGTTGGAACTTTTTAATTTCTCATTTGCTTGGAAGGTTCAGCATGTGGTGCATGGGCAATTGGAAATGAAGCTCTTAGATGGGGTGTTTCTTGGTTGGCATTAAGAAAGTATTTGGAAAGGTGGCAAGGGGCTGTCTCCTATTGAGGAAGAGTAGGATACAAAACCTTCTAGGTCTGTATCCCTTTGCCTTCGGGCTATACCTGTTGTGAGATTCAGTGAACATCCCAATGATTCCTTTTCCGTTCACGTAGTATCTCTTTTAGTTTCCTTCCTCTCTCATGCCCTTGACTCCATGAATGTGATAGCTGGGTATTTGGCAGATAATTAGCTTTGGATTCAAGAAAGGAAATTCTCTCCAAGAAGGATCAAAAAGCAGTCCAAAAAGGATACTGCATATTAGCATCTTTAGATGTTTTGTTGGGAAAGAAAGGAGTAATTTTATTTCTGATAGGATAGATTTGTCATGCTCCAGGAAATATGTATGTGTATCTATCTGAATTCATAATCATAAAAGATTTCTGAATAATGTATTTTTCATGTAGGATCAAAAGTCTGCAGTTTTATAGTGTTTTACATTTTGACTATAACACTTGAGTTGGTTTTTTTTTAACAGCCTACAACAGAAATAGTATCCTAGGTTGGCAAAAAATAAAGGGTCTGAATGGTTCAGGGGGTTGAACCAGGTGGTGGGTGACAGACCTGCCATTGGAACTTGCTTTCAGTCAAAGTTCAGGCTCCAGAAATAGTGCTACACTAAACCCTTACATAGGGTTTGAACAAGGCGACTCCATGAGACACAGAGGACAGACAGCACTGCTACTCATAGGAATTGCTTTCAAAAATAAACATAATTTTTCCTAACAATAGTTAAATTGAGTCTATTTATTTTATTTTTAGGCCAATGATTGCTTTTAAGCATGGATACATGAAATGATCTTGGGGCTCCAAAATGCTGGACTGACCATACTTTACTCCTTGGGATTACTAGGTGTGTGTGTGTGTGTGTGTGTGTGTGTGAGAGAGAGAGAGAGAGAGAGAGAGAGAGAGAGAGAGAGAGAGAGGGAGAGGCAGATTCACTGTGTCAGGCTGAGTGTCTTTGGCTTGTAGGGTTTCTTGGATGCTACAAGTAGATCATGCCAGATGATTCTAGAGATTGTAAAATATGGGTTCCTGTCTCCATTGCTTAATTGTGTATTCTTTGGCAAAATAATTCACCTTGTTCTGACAGACAGACCTCACTGATCTTGTCCTTTATCTTTTTTAATTTTTAATTTTTATCTTTATCGTAAAAGTGATAAATAGGGGGTTACAGTTGCATAAGTAAGGTAATTAGTACATTTCTTTTTAAGCACTGTAACCTCTCCCTCATTTTCTACTGCTTACCCCTTATTGCCCCCCACCAAGTTATATAGTTCATTTCCAACATAGTGTCAAGTGAGTATCATTGTTGTATTAGTTCATTCTTTGTCCTGCTTTTTCTGTGATTCCCTTTCCCTTCCATGGATCACTTCTATACAAGACAAAGGGTACAGAAAACTAAAACAGAGAAAAAAGAAATAACTGCATACAGGGCATAATAAGAACCTATTGTTTCTGATTCTTGGAGTTCATGTTGATACACTTCATTATATATGGTCCTATGCACTTAGCAATTGAGCTATTGAGATCCCCTTTTAAGAAGATCATAGACATATTCTAGTTATTACAAATGAGGGAAACCCTGCAACCTACTTTTCTTTGGGCCTGGCTTACTTCACTTAATATAATTTTTTCCAGGTCTTTCCATTTCCTTAAGAATGGGGCAATGCCATTCTTTGTGATGGAAGCATAGAACTCCATTGTGTGTATATACTACATCTTCTTGATCCATTCATCTACTGAGGGGCATCTGTGTTGGTTCCATATCTTAGCTATGGTAAATAATGCTGCAATGAGCATGGTTGTGCTGGAAACATTAGTATGGCCTTGTTTGTGGTCACTTGGGTAAATGCCCAGGAGTAGGATGGTTGGGTCAGAGGGGAGCTCTATGTTTAGTCTTTTGAGGAACTTCCATACTGCTTTCCCCTTTTCTTATAAAGGTTCCAGTCCTATTCTGTCAGGGTCACATGGTTATGAACTCATTTGATTCATAGAACTTCCTTATAAGCCCCATCTCAAAATACAGCCAGTTGGAGGTTAAGTTTCAGGAACAAAATCCTATCCAATACAGATCCTATGCGGTAAAGTCCAGATCGAAGTGCAATTCATGTGTTATTTTAATGGCATAGCTTGTGATGGGAAGGAAAATGTGTCCATTGGTCAATATCATGAGTTGCTGTCCCCATCATCTCTATTCCAAGCTGATAAGATAAACTGTATATGCAGCCATCAATTTCTGTAAGGGCTCTATCTTTTCTTGGGGCTGTAGTTAGATCCATTTTCTGAACTGATATCAAGTGAATGTCAGAAAGAGCTAATGAATTGTGACAACAGAGCTGTCTGGTAGGGGGAGCGTCTATGGGCTCCAGCTATGCACGTCTATCCTAATGGCAGCAAACCTTTGATCACAGAAACTTCCCATACAATGTGCCAGAACCCTCAAATCTGACCTTATGAGTGACTTGTGTCATTTTGGCCAGAGATCCTTTCTTCATATCTCTATATGGGTTGGTCAGTGTAGGTCTTCGTTTTTTTCTTTAGTTTTACATCATAATCTCCTCTCTGTCTCTTTTGGTATCAAGTGCAATTTGTAGTCTTGTCTGAAGCTACCAGCTCACTTCACAGATGGTGAATTGCAGTTGAGAGTAATGGGCCTATTCGGCTCAGCCCAGAGAGTATATTAGTGTCTTATAGCCTATAATGGCTGAACATTAGACATCGTTCACACTGCTCCAAGGTCATCTGTAGGGCTTCCTCTCCCTCCCCTCCATCATTTCCCTCCATTCCTCTCTCTACCTCCATCAGATCTGAATTATGCCAAAGTCATGAGGCCATTAGGAACCAGTCCTGAGACTATAGAGCAATGAGTCTTTGTTACTGGTCTGGGTCAGTTTTGCTCCAACTAACTGAGCCAACTGCCTGAGCACTTGAAAGGGAACTCAGTGAAACTAGAGAGCCAAATACTACTGCTAAGAGCTCCTGGGTCTTCTCACAGAGGGAGTGTCAGCCCTGTGCTCCAGGAGGCATTGTTTCAAATAGAAAAATCAGAAGTTTAGCAGCTGGTAAAGTGTGTTAACAAAGCATATGACATATTGGTTACTGTGTGCACAACATGGTGTGGATAAAAATGTATGTGAATATGCCTAGATTAATAGTTGGTACATTATAATGTAGGTGCTGTCTGTTTTCCTCTCTTTCTTCCTCCCCTGTCTTCTTTCCTCCCTCCCTCTTTCCTTCTTTCCCTCCTTCCTTCTTCCTTTCTTTCCTTCCTTCTTTCCCACTCTCCTTTCTTCCCTCCCTTCTATTCCTCTCCCTCCCTTTTCCTTTCTTTCTTCCTTTTTTCTTCCTTCCCCCTTCTCCCTTTATTCCACTTCCCTTTCCTCCCTTCCTTCCTTTCATTTTCCCTTCTTCCCTCCCTCCCTCCCTCCCTCTCTCTCTCCCTCCCTTCCTCCCTCCCTCCCTCCCTTCCTTCCTTCCTTCCTTCCTTCCTTCCTTCCTTCCTTCCTT
>NW_012267341.1:4528260-4549660 GCF_000151885.1 Dipodomys ordii
CTTCCTTCCTTCCTTCCTTCCTTCCTTCCTTCCTTCCTTCCTTCTTTCCTTCCTTCCTTCCTATTCCAGGGCAGACAAAACAATTTCTCCTTGAAATAAGAATATTGGTTTTCTATTCCTTATGAGAGGCAACAAAGGGTAGGATGCTGGAATTTTATTGGGGTGTCTGAGGTAGATTTTGCCATGAACAACATGAAGGAAAATTGTAAGTAGAGATAAAAAAAACTGTTGAAATTCTACGATGTATTTTTCATTTTATAAGTGTTTCATTATTTTTATCATATGTCAATAATTCCTCAAGAAAGTAACTCAAGTGGTAGAGCACTAGCGCAAGAGCATGAAGCTTAAGTTCAAGCCCTATTACTGGCACAAAGAGAAAAATAAATAAGAGAAAAGGAAGGAAGGAAGGAAGAAAAGGAAGGAAGGAAGAAAAAGGGAAGAAAGAAAGAAAGAAAAGAAAGAAAGAAAGAGCAAAGGCACTGTCTTCTGAATATGACAGGTTATTTAAGACAAAGAGAGTTAAGATAATTGTATAGAAAAGAAGTAGAGAATTGAGAATGTCATAGTTTTAAAATCTTAATTTTGAGAGAATTGAATAAGTTAGATTTTGCCCTAAAAATTGGATGTAAAAGACAATAGTGTGGAAGTGTTATAAACATGTTAGGTTAACAATGGGTTCACCCTTCAAAAGTAAGTGCAAGATGCACTTTTGTAACTTCTGCAAAGTAGCCAAAACATTGATTGTAAAAGTTTTGGGTCCCTTGTCCACTTGAGCTGTTCTAAGATAAATCTGAGAGAGTGAAGATGGAGACACACTTTTAAAGAATCTGGGGAAAATAACGAAGTTCAGGGAAAATGTTTTGCTGTACTATGAATTCCATCACTCCCTATTGAATAAGGTGGGAGAGGTCCTCCTTGAATCTCCAACTTCATGATTTGTTTCAACAGTCAGGGTTGAATGACTGTCTTTTTTGGTTTAGAGTATATGGAGGCCTGCTTCTTAAAACTGCGTGAGAAATCTCAAAGGCAAGAGCCTAGTCATCTGCCCGCAGTGAGGTGGGACAAAAGTGTGTTACTATAGCATTGGCAATGTAACCTACAACCTCAAATTATTAAGTCTTACATGCAACATAGGCAAATTTACTAAGTCTGGACATCAACATGCAAATGCTATATCTTGTGCTTGAATGGTAAGTTTGTTACAAGGGTACCTTAAGTGCTCTTGCTGTTCACATACACTTATATATGCACATAAAAAAGTAATTGTTGGGGCTGGGAAGGTGGCTCAGTGGTAGAGTGCTTGCCTTGCATGCATGAGGCCCTGGGTTTGATTCCTCAGGGCCCATAAGCAGAAAAAGCCGGAAGTGGCTCAAGTGGTAGAGTGCTAGCCTAGAGCTGAAGAGCTGAGGGACAGCACCCAGGCCCAGAGTTCAGGCCCAGCAACTGACAAAAAAAAAAAAAGTAATTGACCATGTGAGGTTGCATATGGTGGTCCTTCTACATACATGTTCATGCAAAATTAATTTGTGTGCCTTCCATCTATATAATTTTTCTTTGTGAGTCATGCTTTTTTAAGTCATATTAAAAGATAAAGTTATGGATAAGAAAATTTCAGTGGTGAATGGCATGTTCTTGAGCTCATGAAAGTCTCTCACAGACATTCAAGTCATCTAGAGAAGATAGAGGGCAAAGAAAGAACCATAGGGTGCCAGCAAAGGAAAGCTTTCTGCCATTCTCATCTCTTCTCCCTCCTCAGCACCAACCTGGGAAGAAAGCCAGTCAACCTTCTTTCCCTGAAATTCAGGTGCATAACTAAAGAGAAGTGGGGAGTTTGACAGCAAGGGTATGATTTTGACTGTTAGGTTAGGATTTTTAACTTCTGGTATGTTTAAGAAAGGTGAGAAAAGTCTCAGCGTCCATCTGAGAAGTTATGTTCTTAGAAGCAATTGAAAAGCACTTCCTGTTGCACACATTTATATGGGAGAGGGCTGCACAGTTAAGTTGTGTGGTGTGCTGGCTGATGAGGCATGTGCCTCAACTGTGGCAGGTGCTGAAGATGTTCAATACCAGTCTGTCTCTATCATGTAGGCAGTGGATGGTGTTTGCAAAGTACTGAGAAAGTCATATGTGGGAATCTAGGCTGGTAGCCAACAAGGTAGTTCGTTACTTGAGGGTAGAGTACAGTGATGGGTCTCTGGAATCTCATTTCCTGCAGTAGAGTCTTTGCTAGGTAGTCTGTTATGATGCTATCTACCAGATTGGTGCTCCTATTCTCTGGTTATTGGAAATACTGTCTGGTAGAGTGTCACACTTGCCATTAAGATCTATTTTACATGCAATGTACTCCAATAAGAGGTTTCAAAAGCCTAACCACCTTGCTTCAAAGCTTTCTACATCTGTATACATTCTAGAGTTTTCCAAGAAATCTGTCTAGTTCTAGATTTCAACAAAATTGCATCTTTTTAAAAAGTGTTTCCTCCATCCTGCTTCCCCATTTCTTTTACAATTGCTTTTAAGGACATTTTCTCAACTAGATCTCTTACCAAAAAATCCCATCTCAGACTTTGCTTCTAGGAAATTTGGCAGAAAACCAAGGGTAATCTCAGAAGGCTGACTAAAAGATGGGGATTCTAGCATTAATTTGCTGGCTGAATAGCAATGGACAACCCTGTCTCTAGTTGTAGGTTGAGCATTCATGATCCCTGGCATGATGCTGTACCAACAAAATTGTTTATGGTTTCATTGTTGTTGAAGTGATATGTGGTATAGGTAGAAGGGAGTGCATTGGCTTGTTGAATCTATCATTCTCCTGGAATGATAATTATAAGGACTTTGGAACTGAATATTGGCAGAAAACACCAGTGATACATCAAAAGATTACAATTTCAGATCTATTAATCACCAAGGTGAAGCAAAGGGTGAAATTCAGAGGATGTCTATGGGAATTTTTTGGGGGGTTCCAGTTGGGGGGCCTGAACTCTGGGCTTGGGTGCTGTCCCTCAGCTCTACCATGTGAACCACAGCGCCACTTCTGGCTTTTTTCTTTTTGCTTATGTGGTACTGAGGAACCCAGGGCCTCATGCATGCAAGGCAAGTGCTCTACCACTGAGCCACCTTCCCAGCCCACCTATGGGAATTTTTAAAGGGATAGTATCACCTGAACCTGGAGGCTCATATGAGGGAATAACAGTAATTTGGGAGTAAGGGTAGAAGAAAAAGCATATTCCACGATCACAAATACTGCTTTTACCACATTGATTTTTGAGTGAGGAGATGCAGGAAAGCCTATTCACAGGTCCAGATAACTGCTTTCCCACTTGAGCCATATGGCACAGTAGACCCTATGTTACTAGAGGTATTTGTAGTGAGCAAAGATATTGTGTGGTGTCTCTGTCAGGTCCCAGTAGGAAAGTTATAGCACAGATCCCCAAGGTTCTAGAGTATTGCCAAACCACCTGCACAAAAGGAACAAAACCTGTTTTTCTGTATTCAACATGTAGTTGCTAGCAAGATACTGGGCCTTGGTAGAATGTGGTTATGTGACTCAAGGCCTAAAAGAGTAGGTAGCTAACATGTTCACCGTGAACCAAATACTGTCATATCCTACCAGTCATACAATCCATTGCAAGATGCTATTGGTGCTTCTGGAATCCTGTGCATGTTCAGAGATCACGAGTTAGCTACACAAACAGGTGTCCCTGACTCCTATATCACTTGCCATTATTGCACTGATGATCTCTCTGTCCACACTTGTGTTCCATTCTGTGATTCTTGACTTACCTCATTCTAGTCCTTGCTTGGTTCTACCTCCTCCAGGGGCTGCTCAGAACCTCTGGGCTTTCTAGTACAGTGGTATATGTCCTATTCTACTCAAAGTAGGGAAACTAGGGTGGTACAATTCATGCTTCAGATATCCTTGCAGGATCAAGCTGAGGCTTTCTTTTACCTGTAGCTGTCTTTAGTTTCTCCTGTCAGATTTCTCTTTAGATGACTCAACAAATCACTTTTCATGGAAACAGACAGTGTGTGTGTGTGTGTGTGTGTGTGTGTGTGTGTGTGTGTGCTCAGCGCATGGTTGTCTGTACGCGCAGGTGTGCATGTGCCCACATGCATCTTAGTGTTTAAATCCTTCCAGGGAAGATATTATCTATTACTGTCAGAAAATTGACCCTTAAGGAGCAGTGTAGGAGTCTCATTCAAGGACAGTTGCTTACTATAAAACACTAAAATCTAAAGGTATGTTGAAATGTCCCAGATGCCTGTTGAGGTTCTCAAACTGTAGGGTTAAATCATGCACACACACACACATACACACACACACACACACGCACACACACACTATTTAAGGATAGAAATTCATATATATATATATAAATATATATATATATGGACTTAATAGTGCATAAATATATATACAAATTCACATCTCTTAGCCCTGTATCTTGTATATTTAATAAATGACAGATACTTTCACTAGATAATAGTGTAAATAGACTATAATTGACCATTTCCCTATACATTTCTTCAACTATTTTAAATAATTTTTATCAAATTTTGGAGAATAAACTTACTGATTAGAGTGGATTTATAGGATACAGTTTAAATATTATATATCTGTATATAATCTACATATCTATGACTCTGCCTTGGTGTAAGCTTGATAAACAGTGTTGGGCAACTTTTAGATTTCCTGAGGGATAGAATATATGCATACTGAGGAGATGACCTTTCTAAATTTTATTTTAATTGTTTTAGTCCTTTTTTCAACCACGTGATAAAATTATTTTCTCTTTCTTTCCTTAGGCTGTTTATCTTCTAATCTGAAAGCTACAGACATCCTTTTTCTTATATTGACTATATGTTAAACCTGTATCTGGTACAGAATATATACCCAATAAAATCTTATAGGATAGGCAATAAATGGAACAAAATTAAACTAGTTCTTGGTGCTATTCACCTTGAAGTAAGCTAACACATAATTCACCCAATTGTTTCTATGTGAGAAGCAACTAACTCAGTCACAGATTATTGCCTACAATCTGGGTCATTTATCTTTTTAATTTTGAGCTAAATTTGAACCAAGGTTTATTTTTCTATCCCTGGATCTCTCTCTCTCTCTCTCTCTCTCTCTCTCTCTCTCTCTCTCCATCCATCTATCATCTAGTCATCTATCATTTTCAACATATCCATCCATACATACATGCATCCACACATACATATTTACATTTTTCTATGAACTCACTCACCTATTCAACCACTTATTCAACTATCCATGTATCCAGTTATGTCTAATTTGAAAAATATAATTTGGGTTAATTGCACTCCTGGGAATACCCAAAAGATTACAAACCAGGGTATAGTAAAGCCACCAGTACAACCATGTTTATTGCACCATTATTAACCATAGCCAAGGTATGGTGTCAGACCTGATGGCCCTCAATAGGTGAATGGATCAAGAAAATGTGGTACATATACACAGTGGAATTTTACTCATCCATTATAAAGAATGATATTTTACCATTTGTAAATTAATAGAAAGATCTGAAAAAATTATGTTAAGTAAAGTAAGTCAGGCCCAGAGATATAAAGGATGCATGTTTTCCCTTATATGTATAAGTTAATTTAGATTACAAACCATAAATTAATACCTTGAGTGGGGTGCAAGTATAAACAAGTGTGTTAACTGATGTATGGTAGATTCAAGGGAGATTTCAAGTAATGTAATTTCTTAGAAAGGCAAAACCAAGGTTCAGCAAAATAAAACAGCAGAAAGTGGATACTTGAAAGGAGTGGGGCGGGGTCAAGGAGAAAGAGATAGAAGAATGAAGAAGAGAAGTGGAAAATGCAGACAGACAAGAATCCAATGTATCTTCTAGGAAGAGTGAGGGAAGGCGTGGGCAGGGGAGGTATGGATGAGAATATTCAAAGAAGTGACAGTGATCAAGATATATTGTATTCATAAACAGTTTTACTAGTGGTCACTCCTTTGTACAAGTACTTAAAAATAACTTATATATGCACATATATATATATATATATATGAATAGGCAATTTAAAAAGAAGAAAAAATGATGTAGTGTACAAGAGAAAGGATAGGCTGATGGCAGTTAATATTACAGAAATACATTATTTACATACATGAAAATTGCATATGGAAACCCACTAAAAATTCTTTAAAAGGAAAGGGAAGGAGAAAAGGAGCTCAGAAAGAGCTCCATCGAAAGGTGTGTATTTAAGGTATTAATTTAATCAAAATACATTTTGTGCATATATATTACAATGGAATCTGTTTGTATAATTAATATTCATGCAAGTATTTTTTAAAAAGTTGATAAAAACAAAAGATGATAATCTCCTTAAAAGGGATTGACAAAAGTAAAAGAATGATGTGTTGTGGATATACTAAAACAAAAGAAAGCAGACACAGCCCTGCTGGTATAAAATAAAGAAGATATTAAAGAAATAATCATTATTAGATATGAAGAAGAGTATTTCAAGATACTAGAAGGAAACTATAATGGGAAGTTATCTATATGAAGAATACAACTTTCACACACACAAGGCAAAAGTGAACAGAACTAGAAAATAGCGTAATCGAATTTTAAAACAAATATGTAAGCAAACCAAAACCTCTTCGTTTGGGGAGCATTGGCTGAGACAAACAGGGAGAATCTAGGAGACTCACTTCTATATTGTCTCCAATAAAGCAAAGCCCATAAACCTTTGAAGAATAATTGTTTCTCTCAGAAGTCATTTGACATTAAAAACTAGGAATGAGACAAAGTAAAGGTAAGGAAGATGTTAATAGGGAGTGCCCCTTTAGAGATGAAAATTTAAAAAACCTCCAAGTTGGACAAACTGTTCTAATTGCTTCTTAATTCTCTATCCCATTTATGAGATATTTTCTCTTCCTCATTTCATTGGTGGTACCGCAGTTTTCCCCATTAGGTCAGTTCCTGGGACACTTCTCTAGAGACACATCGCCTCAGTCCCACAGTTTGACTTTGGATCGTGCTTCTTTGTGGCTCACTCTGTTTTGATTCTCTCTATAACACTGCATTTTAATCCTGTCTATAGGTAATTTCACCTAAGTAGAGACTTTCTATTTTCTATTCTTAGCACCACTATATTTCAACCTTAGCTAAATCACAGATGTCTAATGTAGTCATTTTATGGAAAATATTCCAAAATTATGTGTTGAATGACTGAGAAATTTAGGAAAACATGAGGGGAATCTAAGTTGTTAATGATAAGGGAAAGGCAAATTGTATTTCTGTGTATAACTTCTTTGAGATATTTGTGGCAAATTAGTTTAGGCAAATCACTACATTTTTTTTGTTCTAAATCAGATAAACATATACTAGATAAAGGGTACAGAAATGAAAAACAGTGACAAAAGGGAATAAACTGAAGGGAATAATGAAAAGCAATACCTGCACACATTACAAAAAAAACTCCAACTTCTTGTTTCCATTTCTTGGAGTTCATTTCAATAAGCATCATTTTATATGGTCATATGCATAGAGCTATCACGATTCTCGACCCTTTGGCTAAGAACAAGTGTAATGTCTGTTCTTATCAGTTTAATCACTACATTTCTTATGAAGAAAATAAACATGTTCAGTGATGATACTTATGTTTGATGGCCAGTTTTATTCCAAAAATTATTTGACTTCTGGGTTTCAGTAAATATTTTAATTTGGTGAAAAGCTTGGTCTCTTCTTGGCCACCTTGCTGCTTCCTCTGGTTTTTAAATTGGTGCTGCCTGAGCCCAGAAAGTATTGCATCTCAGTCTCTTGCATGTCTTTGTTTCTTTTCTAGTCTGTGTGGCTTTCTGAGCCTAGTGTGGTTAAGACTCACAAGCCCGGGAATGTCCTAAATACATGTCAGCAGGTGTTGAAAGGCTGCGGATGAGAAAGTGCCATCACTTCCTGGGTAATTGGAACAAGGCAGAGGACAGTGCACACAGTGATTTGACAAAGGATTAACCTGTCTCCTCCACTGTAAAGCAGTAATGGGATCATTTGTTACTCATCGCACTGCTTGTCACCACATGATAGGGGTAACAGTTCCTAGCATGCTTTCCCAGGATCCCTGACCAAAGAGCCAAAAAATGGAGATGTAAAGACATGACCTAGAAATTGATCTATTCAGAGGATGCACTTCAAAGTTCCTGGGGGGTGTTTTGCTCCAGTCACAGATATGAGTACAGCCCAAGTGTTTAGTGGCTCATTAAGTTCTAGGTAGATAAAGAAGATGAAAAACAGGCTCAAGTCACACCTTTCATTTCATCCCCAATTTTGTCTGGGTGTCATGGTCATTTATGATTAGGAAAAACTTGAGTATATTTGCTTTGTAAAGTATTAGTGAATTAAGGCTCCTGGTCGAATCCAATGTAATATATCTTTTTGCTCCCAGAATTGTACTTGATACTATAGAAATTGAACCAGGGCCTCCTGGAAATTGGTAACCATTATAAAAATTATGATTGATTAAATATGAGTATTTCTATTTAATTATAGAAATGATTATTGATTAAATATGAGTATTTCTATATAATGTAGTGTCTCTGCTTTTACACTGCTACAAGTTAACAATGGTTAGCATGACAAAAATTTAAAAAGCACTTAAAAGTCTACATATAAGAAAGAATTCATTATGAAATTGATTACAATAAATGATTCTTTTTATTTCAAAATATAAATACATGCTAACATGCTAGCTTTTTGTTTGCTTGTTTTGTTTCTATTTTTGTCGGTCCTGGGGTTTGAACTCACAGCCTGGGTGCTGTCCCTGAGCTTTTGTGTTCAAGGTCGATGCTCTACCACTTTGAGCCACAGTGTCATTTCTGGATTTTTAGTAGTTAATTGGAGGTAAGAGTGTCTTGGACTTCCTTGCTCTGGATAGCTGTGAGCCATAAGCCTTAGATCTCATCCTTCTGAGTGGCTAAAATTACAGGCATCAGCCACCATCACCCAGCATATGCTAGCATTTTAAACTAGCATTTGTTAGTGGTACACGGGGGCTTCATTATTATATTTCTATGCATGCGAAAAATATATTCCAATTAAACTTTCTCTCTCTCTCTCTCTCCTCTCTCTCTCCTTCTGTGCCTCACTTCCTAAACCAATTTCAACAGGTTTTGTTGTTCTATTTTTATACATGCTTATAAAGTACAAAAACAATATTACAAAGTAATATTTTTTAAAAGAATGGTAATAAAGGTTACCTATAACCTTTGGTAAGCTGGTTGCTCTGTAACCACATGCATATGAAAGAAAATCATTGTATGTATGATTGTATGGCAGTGATTTTTCCTGGTATATAGATGAAGAAATTAAGACTCAGAATGTGTAATTAATTTACCCACATACCTCTAGTAGCCCTAGCTCAGGGTGATAACTTAAATTCAGACCTTACATACTTAATTCCAGCATTCCACTGCCTATAGTATTTAGCGTGCTATAGTTATTTTAAACAGGATGGTCTACCATGTTTTGACCCAGAACAGAGAGCTAGAACACGTGCATCTCACTGTTTATCTTGCTTGCTTACTCTTGTCCCCTTGTATTTAGAATCTTCTGGATGGCTTTTCTCTTTCACTTTCTGTCAGGTAGAAGGTGAAAAAATAATTTTACACTATTATATCCTCCACATCTCAATCCTCAGTTTCTCATAAGGCTGTTTCAAAATACACACTTTGTTTTACATAAGGAGGGTGTCTGGAATTTCAAAATGCAGTTTCTTTATTGACTAGTTCTTCCCTTGGAAACAAATGAATATTTGTGTACTTTAAAAATGTCAGCTTTGAGAATTGATGAAAACGTCAATTTCTTTCTCTTGGATTTCTTTCTGCAACACATATGAATAATTCTTGAATCTGCCTGACTTTTTAAAAAGTGAGAGAAATGCTATAATAGAGTAGATAAATAGTAGAGTTCATGAAATTCAATTATCTGTCTATCTATCTATCTATCTATCTATCTATCTATCTATCATCTATCTATCTATCTAATCTATCTACCTGTCAATCCACTGTGAATGGTAGTTGGAGTTAAAGATTTTGTGTAGGAGTGCTAGTGTGCATAGTCAATTATTTTAAAAGCTTAACAATTATAAAATGCTGGTAGCTAGTTGAGCACAGTGTGGTGATACAGTCAAAACAACATACAGCATGCTCGATTCTTGAGGGAAATGAACCATTTCAAACAGAGTAAAAATTAAGGTATAAGAAAGTAAGCAGAATAATTTAAGAACTGATATTTCTGAAGAGTCAAAGGAGATGGGTCCTAAGACTTTTGATGAAAGGATGAGGCATTTCTCCTCTTTTTAAAAATGGTGAAGATGTGACTATATACCCAGATTAGTTGTTGGGACTTGTGGGAATTCATGAGTAATAGTTTCTGCTTTCTAATGACAAATAAGATAAGGTCATCAGTGTAAGAAAATAGAGAAAAGAGGAGAAAATTGAAGAAAATGAAAAGATAGAACTAAAAAAATATAGAGGTGTGCTATGTTTAGTTTTTTGAGGAATCTCCAAATTGTTTTCCAGAGTGGTTGTACCAGTTTATATTCCCACTAACAATATAGTAGAGTTTCTTTTCTCACACATCTGTGACAGTATTTGTTGTTTATATTCTTGATAATGGCCATTCTAACTGGGGCAAGATAGAATCTCAGTGCTATTTTGATTTGCATTTCCTTTATGTCCAGAGATGTTGAGCATTTCTTCATGTGTCTATAGACCATTTTTACTTCTTCTAAAAACTCTCGATTTAGCCTGTTTGCCCATTTACTAATTGGGTTGTCGATGTGTATGTGTGCATGTGTGTGTGTGTGTGTGTGTGTGAGAGAGAGAGAGAGAGAGAGAGAGAGAAAGAGAGAGAGTCATGGTGCCTGAACACTGTCCCTCAGCTCTTCAGCTCAAGGCTAGCACTCTACCACTTGAGCCACAGCACCACTTCTAGCTTTTTCTGCTTATGTGGTGCTAAGAAGTCAAACCCAGGGCCTCATGCATGCAAGGCAAGCACTCTACCACTGATCCATCTTCCCAGCCCAGAGTTGTTGATTTTTAAGGGTTTATTTTTTTGAATTCTGTATGTATTTTGAATATTAGGCAATTGTTTGACATATAGCTGGCAAAGATCTTTTTCCATTCTGTAGGCTGTCTTTTAGCTTGTTAACTTTGTCGTTGGTCATGCATAGTTTGATACAATCCCATTTGTCAATTCTCTTTTTGAGTTGTTGAGCCCCTAAAACTTTACTCAGAAAGTTATTTCCTATATCAGAACATTTGAATGTTTCTCTTACCCCTTCCTGTAGTAATTTCAAGGCTTCAGGACTTACTTTGAAGTCTTTGATACCTTTTGAATGGATCTAGCAATATCACTCTTGAATATTTATCCAAAAGATTACAAATCAGAATATAGTAAAGTCACTTTCACAACCATGCTCTTTGCTGCTGTATTTACTATAACCAAGGCATGGAAAAAGCACAGACGCCTATCAATAGACAAATGAATCAGGAAAATGTGTTATTCATATAATACAATGGAATTTTATTCATCTATTAGGAAGAATGCCATTTAATTTTTTGAAATGAGTAATGAGCAAAAAAAATTATTTAAATTAAATCAGGTCCATAGAGACAAAGAGCACATTTTCTCACAAATGTGGAAATTTGATCTAATGTATAAACAAACAAACACAGGGTCATATTCAAATGCACACAAATATATCCATTGAAGCTTGGTATATGCAGGGGAGCATTTGCATGACATAACTCCTTGGAAAAGGTAACTCACAGTCCCACAAAATGAATGGCAGAAAGCTGGTACTTGAAGTATATGTGGGAGAGGTCAAGGGAAGGGGGGGTAGACAAATGAAGAGAAGAATGAGGGGCAAATAGTTGAGTCATAATAGACAATGCATAGCCTATGAAACTAGGAAAATTGAGGAGAGAGATGGGGTTGGGAGAGATGAGAGAATGATGAAAGGTAACATTGATCACAATGCTTTGTACTTATAAACTGATGTGTTGAATGGTAACATGTTGAATGGCAACTGCTTTGTATAAGTACTTAAAAATAATCTAAAAATTAATTATAGGTGCTAAGAGAACACAGGAACATCAAATACAAGGTCTGAATTTAATGATATTTAGGATCCTGCTGAGTTCTAGATATTATTCTTTTATTCATCTATAGGCTATATGAATGAATACTTTTTAGTCACCATGAGCTGAAGCATAGATCTTTATAGTTTTCCCTACTCTATAATGACATCTCCTGTGTCCTTGCAGATTTGGATGACTTGTCAGTTTTTTTTTTAATTTTTTTTATTGTGAAAATACTGTACAGAGGGGTTACAATTACATGGGCTTGTCATTTTTTCTGATTGCTCTAAAGCAATGGATAGAGAAAACTGATTGCTTTGTAAGATTCCATAAGTGTTCTTTTCGCTATCCTATTTCTTTCCTCTGACCCTATTTCTTCAAATTTCCTATTCCCTGAAGTATGTGAAAATGAGCTGTTAAAATAAACAAACATATTTCAAAAAGCACATGAAAGAAAAGTAGCTACAATTCAATGGTAGGAAGGGGTACAGAGGCTATTACAAATGGACCTTTACTTATCCCTTGATTTATTTTCATGTTACTTAGGGAATTGAAGCATACAAACTGTGGGTCTTTTGGCCAACCCTTTCTGGCTTCTTTACCTTAATTATTAAAAAATAAAAATAAAAAACCCAGACTCTTTAGATCTTTGGGACTACCTATCTGTGAAGTAACCCCCTATTCCATATGTGAAAAACTAAAAGAAGTCATGTGATTTACCACCTTATTTAGGCAATATATGATGAGTTAGAACTCTTAATTTCCTATTTTCTAAACTGATGCATTTTCTAGGACCGAGACTTACTCTGAAGGCCAAGGGTACTCACTAAGACTTGTTTATTTTTGTTTTGTTTTTATTTGTGGTGGCCCAGAAGAAGCTGTCTTTAGGTGGTACAGGCATATACTTGTGCCACCTTGTCTTTTTTATTAGTCCTGATACATTATTCGTTTAATTTGCTCAGTCTGCTACTCCATTAGCTTTATCCTATGGTGAGGTTGGCCCATTTATCCCTGCTTAAAATTTAATCAGATGTTTCACTGCTCATCAACATTTTAACAGGACCATTTAGAGCCCGGAAACTCCACACATTGCTACTTAATTACTGCTCGTTGACAGCTGTAACTTTCTCTCTGTCCTCTTTTCCCCTCCCTTATTCAGTTTGCCCAGACTTCAAGAAATGTGCTCTTTAAATAAACCTTAAAGAAGAAATACAATCAGAGATTAATAGAGACACGGAAGCTCCATGTTTCTGCCTGATTGCAATCTAATCACTTTGGGAAGTTAAAGGTTGTGTCTGGTATATTGTCAGAACTCGAGGCTCACTCTCTCTTTTTCACCAAGTGAAAGCTTGGGAGGCAGGAGAGCTGCAGAATCAATGACAGGACTCCCCCATCTGCCATGCTTGTCATTCTTTTCTTAGGCTACTCTCTGCTCAGGCTTGTTCCTTACTGAACTGTGAAATTGGAATTGCAAGAGGAATGTTGCATTTCCATTGCCAACACTTCTCTTGTAATGGAGCACAGTGAAGGGCAACTGCCTTTGGAACTGGAAAAGGAGACATGGCAGATGACAGACACTCTTGGCATGCAACAATAGGCCCAATTTATCCAGTATTATCAAATCCAAGTTTTTGCCAATCATGCACAACCCCCACCACCCACTGGTATAAAACAGTATTTTCAAGGTTGCTATAAACATTATTGTATGATGGCTCTGAGCATACAAGAGTTCATTTAAAAGGAACTTAACTTGCAACTCAAAATTTTCTTTGAAATTGTCTTTGTTACATAGAAATTTACACAGAAAGAACAGAGTGCGACCCTTTGAAAAGTACATACGGATGTCAGATAATTGGCATTGTTGGCCTGAACAAGATAAAATTTACACAAGCTGGTTCTAATCTAGTATATCAGCTATCCAGTACCACAATAACACTGCATAACAAACAATCATAACAATTCATTGGCCTTGAGCAATAAATGTGTTTGTGAGCCCCAGCTGCTCTGACCTGGCTTGGGAAATGTCAACTGGGCTTGCCCAGGTACCTGCAGTCACCTGCAGCTTATGGGTGGCTTTGCTGGTTTTGGCAAGGTTTTTCATATGTCTGGAGGTCACTAGAAGGTTGACTTGGCCAGGATGACAGGAGTATTTTGTCCTTGCTCCACATGCCTTTTTTTCTTTTACTATCAGGTTACTTTAGTCATGTTTTATGGATGTGGCAGAGGACAAGAGATTGCATGAAAAAAACAAGCACTTTTTTTCCAACCTCTTCTGATTCATGTCTATTTCAGTACAACCAGTAAAAGTAAGTCACATAGACATCTCCAAAGGTGGAGTAGCAGTGTATCATTGCAGAGGAATGGCAGCACATAGATGGAAGAGTTGGAGAGTTGGGACAAGGGATATGAGAAAGCCACTATACCTGAGGCTGAAAGACTGAATAAAGCCCACTGAATATCAAGAGCAAAACAAGGTATTTACTCTCATCTTTTTGTTGTTGTTGTAGGGCTTGAACTATGGGCCTGGGCATTGTTCCTCAGCTCTTCGGCTCAAGGAAAGCACTCTACCACTTGAGCCACAGTACCATTTCTGGGTTTCTGGTGGTTTTATTGGAGATGAGTGTCTCACAGACTTTCCTGACTGGACTGGATTTAAACCATGATCCTCAGATCTCAGCCTCTCAAGTGCTAGGATTACAGTCATGAGCTACCAGCACCGGGCTACTCTCATCTTTTGCTTAACAATGTCTTAGAGAACCTTGCCAGTTCAATAAGGCAAGAAAAAAAGACAAAGACATTGAAAAGAAAGAAGCAAATCCATCTTTTGTTATGGTCTAAGAGAGAATGCGAAGGAAGACACTGATGTTGGAGCTAGTAAGAAGATTTAGTAAGATCACAATGTGAAAATTGATTGTGTTTGTGCATGCTGTGATTAAACTGTGAAATGAAGCTACACAAACAATGCTTAGGGATAGATTTTGATGTGTAAAGTCTTCCCATTGAGATAAAGTTCTGAAAGGAACAAAAAGCTCAGTATTAATAAGGTAATAAAAATTGCCTCACAATTAGTCTCTAGATTTGAAGTTATCCCTATAAAAATTTAGAATTATTTTTCCTATTAAAAATTATTTTAATTTATAAAATACCTAGGAGTTAACTGAGCTAAAGAAGTAAAGGGCCTCTACGATGAAAACATTAAAAACCTGAAAAAAGAAATTGAAGCAGAAATGGAAAAACCTTCCATGCTCTTGGATTGGGAGGATTAACATCATGAAAATGGCAATACTTCCAAAGGCTATCTACAAGTTCAATACAATATCTGTCAATCTGCCAACCTCATTCTTCAATGAAATAGAAGAAGCAACCCAAAAATTCATATGGAACAATAAAAGACCCTGAATAGCAAAAACAATCCTTAGAAGAAAGAACAGTGCTCTACTACAAAGCCATAATAATCAAAACAGCTTGGTACTGGCACAAGAAGAGCCCTCAGAACCAATGGAATAGAACTGAAGGCCCAGAAATGTACCCACAGACCAAATCTTGGATAAAGGGGCTAAAAAAATAGAATGGAAGAAAGACAGTCTCTTCAGTAAATGGTGCTGGCAAAATTGGTTAAACACCTGTAGAAAACTAAAGCTAGATCTTTATATATCACCCTTCACCAGAATCAACTCCAAATGGATCAAAGACCTCCAAATCAAAGCAGACACCCTGAAAACATTACAGGGAGGAATAGGGGAAACTCCAGGGCTCCTTGGCACAGGCTGAAATTTTCTTAATAAAGACCCAGAAACCCAACAAATCAAAGAAAGGTTGGACAAATGGGATTGCATGAAACTGCAGAGCTTCTGCATAGCAAAAGACATAGCAAGCAAGATCAATAGAAAGACCACGGATAGGGAGAAGTTCTTCACTAACCATACAATGGACAAGGGTCTCATATCTATCAAAAAATTAAATCTCCCAACAACAAATCCTCAAAGAAACAACCACCTGATTAATGAGTGGGCTAAAGACTTAAAGAGAAACTTCTCTGAAGAGGAAATAAGAATAGCGAGTAGACACATGAAGAAATGTTCAACCTCTCTAGCCATAAAAGAAATGCAAATCAAAACAATATTGAGATTACACCTCACCCCAGTTAGAATGGCTATCATCAAGAACTCTAATAACAACAGAGACTGGAGTGGATGTGGCCAAAAGGGAACCCTGCTGCATTGTTGGTGGGAGTATAAACTTGTTCAACCACTTCGGAAAGCACTATGGAGACTCCTCAGAAGACTCCGCATAGAGCTCTCCTGTGGCCTAGCAATCCTACTTTTGGGCATTTACCCAAATGATCACAAACAAGGCTATACTAAAGCTACCAGCACAACTATATTTATTGCAGCATTATTTACCATAGCTAAGATATGGAACCAACCCAGATGCCCCTCAATAGATGAATGGATCAGGAAAATGTGATATATATATATATATATATATATATATATATATAATATGAATTCTATGCCTCCGTCAGAAAGAATGACATCACCCCATTGTTAGGAAATGGAAAGATTTCACTTAAGTGAAGTGAGCTAGGCCCAAAGAAATGTAGGTCCCATGGTTTCCCCTATTTGCAATAACTAGGACAAGCAGAAAAGTTCAAAAGCTATATACATATGACCATATAAAATGATGTTAAGAGAAATGAACCCCAAGATAGGGACACAAGTGGTTTTATTCTTGCTTGCTATTGTTTTTAATATTTTTGTAATGTACTATGTGATTTTTTTGTTTCTTTTGTATAACCCCTGTTTTCACTGTATTTGATTCTGGTGCCCTGAATCTTGCATATACATTTTTCTAATTTGGGGAGGGGATGGGAAGGGAAGTAACAAAATGCTGAAATGAGGATACAGGCTGACCCATTATAACAATGTGATGTACAAGACACTATGTTAAAAACGAACTTTACAACTTTGGGGGAGGGCAGAGGGAGGATTTGTGGCAGTTGGAGGGAAGGGATGGTAGGGGAAAAACTAAGGAGGAGGTAACAATGCTCAATAGGAAATGTACTCATTACCTTACTCATGTAACGGCAAGCCCTCTGTACAGTATTTTTACAATTAAAAATATATAATTTTTTTTAATTTTTAAAAAATATTTTAATTTTTTTCAAATTCTGACTCCTCTTCCTCCTCCTCCTCTTCCTCTTCCTCCTCCTCCTCCTCCTTTTCCTCTTCCTCTTCTTCTTCTCCTTCTTCTTCTCCCTCCTCCTCCTCCTCCTCCTCCTCCTCCGCCTCTTCTTCTTCTTCTTCTTCTTCTTCTTCTTCTTCTTCTTCTTCTTTCTTTTTCTTCTTCCTCCTCCTGTTGGGTATGGGGCTTGAACTCTGAGCCTGCTAGCACTCTACCACTTGGCCCATAGGGCCACTTTTTCTGGTGGTTTATTGGAGATAAGAGTCTCACAGAGTTGGTTGCCCAGGCTGGCTTTGAACCACAGTCCTCAGATCTCAGCCTCTGAGTTGCTAGGATTAGAGGTGTGAGCCACTAGTGCCTGGCATAGTGGCTATTCTTTTCTAAAGCATATAGTTATTGTATTTGAGTAATTGTATAAAGGGGTTGCCATTCAACAAAGCAGTTTATGAATACAGTATGTGTATCTTGTGTCTTAATCAATGTTACCCCTTTCAACATTCTCACCCACCCCTCCCAACTCACCCACCACTTCGCTCACTTTTCTTAATTTTGTAGGATATGTATTGGGTTTTTTGTTTTTTGCCATTTAACAGAGCGGTTTATGTATACGACACATCTTGATCTGTTTCACCCCTTCAGTGTTTTCACCCACCCCTTGAACTCACTCCTTCCCTTACTAATTTCGTGGTCTTTACAATGAATTGTTGACTGCATTCTCTCCACTCCTCACTGTCACTCATCTCCCCTTCTGCCCTTGGCCTCACCTCACCCTTGCAAGTAGCTTTTTCATGGTACTTATTTTGTGGGGCTTTGACTTAGTCTTTTACACTATTGGCGCTCTCCATAGCATCTACTTTATTTCAATTAAATTCATTTGCAACCACATACATACCACTCAGTGTGTTTACTTTTAGATTTATAGGTGCATTATAGCTACTATGAATGAGGGAAACCATGAAACCTTGAAAAATTGATCATAAGGTTTATATGGAGTTGCAAAGTTTCTAAAGTAAGCAAGACAGCTTTGGAAAAAGGAAAGCTGGGGGGCTTAAAATGTCTGATCTTCGGGCTGGGAAGGTGGCTCAGTGGTAGAGCGCTTGCCTTGCATGCCTGAGGCCCTGGATTCGATTCCTCAGCACCACATAAGCAAAAAGAAAAGAGCCAGAAGTGGCGCTGTGGCTCAAGTGGTAGAACGCTAGCCTTGAGCTGAAGAGCTGAGGGACAGCGCCCAGGCCCAGAGTTCAGGCCCCACGACCGGACCCCCCCCAAAAAAATATGTCTGATCTTCAAGGTAATTGCAAAGCTATAGAAATTAAGACCATATGTTCCTAATCAATCTTTTGATTGGCATAATCTTTGTACACATTTATGCTTCAGTATGACATTTTAACTCAATGACAATTAGCATATCCATAGCCTTATATATTTGTTGTTTCATTATGCTGAGTACTCTGAAAATTCTCTCTTCTAAATATCAGATATTTAGAAGTGTGTGTGTGTGTGTGTGTGTGTGTGTGTGTGTGTGCTGGTCCTGAGCTTGAATTCAGGGCCTGGAAACTATCCTTGGGCATTTTCTGCTCAAGTGTTCTACTCCTTGAGCCACAGCTCTCCTTCTGACTCTTTGTTTATTCGAGATAAGGGTCTCACAAACTTTCCTTCCTGGGCTGGCTTTGAACTACAATACTCAAATCTCAGCCTCCTAAGTACCTAGGATTCCATAGCCTGGCTATTGTGAGTAATGTTGCAATGAACACAGGAATCCATGTGTCTCCTTCATGCACTTTTTTTTTTGTCAGTCGTGGGCCTTGAACTTTTGGGCCTGAGCGCTGTCCCTCAGCTCTTCAGCTCAAGGTGAGTGCTCTACCACTTGAGCTACAGCTCCACGTCCAACACATTGGTTTTTATTTCTTTTGGGTATATGGTTTTGATAGAATGCTAGACATACAAATCAGTGGCACAGAATTGATAATCCAAAAATAGATCTCAACTTATAATGGTCAATTGATTTCTGACAGTCTCCATCTGGAGGTAGATGGGCCTCTTCCTAGGAGGGCTGTGGAGGAAGATGGAACTCTCTACATACACATCAAGAAAAATCAGAGGGAAAATAAGCTCCTGGGAAAAGCTGGTCAGACATTCACTTTTTCTCCAATGCAATCCGCTATCCATTGTGAAGTCCATCGGCTGGCTTGAGTGAATCCAAAAGAGTGGGTTGAGACTGATAGTGGTAAAACTGCGGTTCAGGGGAGAAGTTCCTGCTGGGGCTTTGAGAGACTTGAATTTCTCCCTGGCACCTGGGGAAGGGACAGTGTGACTTGAAAGCTCTTATCATTGGAATATCAAAATTAGAATCAACTCCTTATAACAAATGTAGGGGTAATTCAACAAGGGAAGAATTATATTTTGAATAGGTAAATCTGGAATAACTAGCTATTCACATTAAAATGAATCTTGGTCCCTTTATCTCAGCTTATAGATAAAAAATTAATGAAGATCAGTTCACACAAAGTGTGCTAGAGAGGAGAAACAATTAAAGGTCTATTGTTCAATATGGTGACTGGAGAGTACAGTGTTTTCACCATGGAAATATATCTGACATGATATATAAGTTAATTTCCTCTTTATCATTTCACAAGGAGATAAGAGTATGTGTTCTTGCCTGTTTGGGGATTGAGACTTTTCTGATTCCTAAACTAATATTCTTACTTCTATACCACCAGATTATTATACTTCAAATCAAATACAAATGCTAACCTGCCAAGTGTTGGTGGCTCATGCTTGTAATCCTAGCTACTAAAAAGGCTGAGATCTGAGGGTTGCGATTCGAATCTAGCCTGGGTTGGAAAATCTGTGAGACTCTTTATCTCCAATTAAGCACTAAACAAGCCTGAATTGGATAGATCAAGTGGTTAGGGTAATACTGTTGAGCACAAAAGCTCAGGGACAGCATCCAGACCCTGAGTTAAAAAAAATTGTCAACATCATTGAATGGATGAGAAATGGTATTAGTGCCTTACATTCTAATGCCTTGTGTTCATTCTAGTCAATACTTGTGGTGGTCAAAGGAACCCACATTTGCAAGCACACATTCTTATTTTATTTGGGAAGAAGTAGAGAGTAACTGAGTGGGAGACTGAAATAACTCCTGATAGTAAAACAGAATGACAGCCTCATAGAATTTGATTCTGTTTTCAATATTTTATAATAAGATCACTTTACTTCAAATGAGTGGTGGTTCATGTGGTTCCAAGATGAATTTCTTTCATAAAGGTTCTCACTCTTTAAGAAATGTGGACACAGCCATAAAAAAAATTCAGTTTTTTTTTTTTACCTCATTGCCTTCTTTTTTCAACTGATAATAAAGTGCTGGTTGAGCCTCAATAGACACATAATAGGTAGTGGGAAAACCCTCTATCATGAGGAGATTTATCTGTGGTAGTCTGAGAAATGTTCCTTTATTAAATAAATACTAGAGCTGCAAGACACAGGTCAATGAGGAATGAATTGCCTATAAAGAGGCACTCATCAGGATGACGGTAAATATCAATGTTCAAAAAAGGAGAATTCCGTAAATCACAGGGTATTCCTAAGTTATATATATATATATATATATATATATATATATATATATATATATATTTATATATATATATATATACTACTTTTGACAGGGACCTGCCTCTTACTTTACTTTCTTCCATATGTTTATTCTGGAATTCACTAGAGATTTTGGTCTACAACACATCTCTCTTATATGGAAGACTGTTAATATGTAACATTATCTACATTTGAGTAAGTTGATCTAGTCTATTAATTTAGATTTCCCTTCAATCCCTATTTGGGATTTGTCACCTGAGAGGTTCTTTACCCAACAACAAAACAGTTCCCAGCATTCTCTTAGGTAATCTTTTGGTACATATGAATGCAAAGAAGAGGGTCAGTAATTAGTTCTTGATAACTTTTTTTTTTTTGGGTCCGGATGCGGGGCCTGAACTCTGGGCTTGGGTGCTGTCCCTCAGCTCTTCAGCTCAAGGCTAGCGCTCTACCACTTGAGCCACAGCGCCACTTCCAGCTTTTTTCTTTTTGCTTATGTGGTGTTGA
>NW_012267341.1:4559845-4563272 GCF_000151885.1 Dipodomys ordii
TTGTGGTCAGAGAGAATGCAAGGTATAACTTCAATGTTTCTGAATTTAGACAAGTTTGCTTTGTGGCCTAAAATGTGGTCTATTTGAGAAAACGTTCCATGTGCTGCTGAGAAAACCGTGTATTCTGATGCTGCTGGGTGAAATGTTCAGTAGATGTCTGTTAAGTCTAGTTGATCTATGCAGCTGTTTAGATCTGTGGTTTCTCTGTTGAGTTTTTGCTGAGTTGATCTATCTAGTGGGGAGAGTGGTGTGTTAAAATCCCCAACAATTAATGTCTTTGGATCTATATGGGATTTTAGGGAAAGTAGTGTTATGAGTACATTTCTTATCAAGCATTTTTGCCTCCTCCTTTGTTTCCCCTTCCCATCCCTTTCCATCTCCCTCCACCTCCTCCCCCCAAACCCCCCACCGGCAGCCAAAGTTGTATAGTTCATTTTTCAACATAACTGTTTTTCCACTTTCTAAGTTCTGTTTTGATTTCCTTTTTCAAGATTATAAAGTTTTCATCATAGAGGTCCTTCACTTCTTTGGTTAAGTTAATTCTTAGGTATTTTATTTTTTGTGGGGCTATTATGAATGGAGTTGCTTTCCTGATTTCAGCTGCTCTTTTTTCATTGTTGGCATACAGAAAAGCCATTGATTTTTGAGGGTTAATTTGTACCCTGCTACTTTGCCAAAGTTTCAAATCAGCTTAAGTAATTTGGGAGTGGAGTCCGTGGGATTCTTTAAATACAAGATCGTGTCATCTGCAAAGAGGAAGAGTTTTACTTCATCTTTCCCTATTTGGATCCTCTTTATGTTTGCATTTTGTCTTATTGCTGTAGCTAGGCATTCTGATACTAAACTGAAGAGAAGTGGAAAGAGTGGACATCCTTGTCTCATTGCTGAGTTTAGAGGAAATGGCTTTAGTTTTTCACCATTGAGTATAATTCTGGCTGTAGGTTTGTCATATACAACTTTTATTGAATTGAGAAATGTTTCATGGGTTTCTAATTTTTCCAGAGCCTTCATCATAAAGGGGTATTGGATTTTGTCAAATGCTTTTTCTCCATCTATTGAGATAATCATGTGGTTCTTATTCTTGCTCTTGTTGATGTGATGAATTATATTAATTGATTTGTGTATATTGAATCAGCGTTGCATCCCTGAAGTGAAACCTGTTTGATTGTGGTGTATGATTTTTTTGATGAATTGTCGAAGTTGATTGGCCAAAATTTTGTTGAGAAGTTTTGCATCAATGTTCATCAAAAAATGAGTCTACAGTTTTCTTTCTTTTATGTGTCCCTGCCTGGTTTGGGGATGAAGGTTATAATGCTTCATAGAAAGAGTTCAGTAGTGAACTTTCTCTTTCAATTTCATTGAAGAGTTTGAGGAATATTGGTGTGAGCTCTGCTTTGAAGGCCTTGTAGAATACCGCTGTAAATTCATCTGGTCCTGGGCTTTTCTTAGATAGGAGGTCTCTTACTGCTGTTTCTATTTCAATACTTGATATGGGCCTGTTAAGTTGGTTTAACTCATCTTGGTTTACTTTTGGTATGTCGATATTTGCTAGGAAATCAACCATTTCTTGCAGATTCTCAAACTTATTAACATAAAGGTTTGAGAAGTATTCCCTTATAATGTTTTGAATCTTGGTTGTTTCTGTGGTGGAGATCCCATTCTCATCTCTGATTTTTTTTTGTCGGTCGTGGGGCTTGAACTCTGGGCCTGGGCGCTGTCCCTCAGCTCTTCAGCTCAAGGCGAGCGCTCTATCACTTGAGCTACAGCGCCACTTCCAGCTTTTTTCTTTTTGCTTATGTGGTGTTGAGGAATTGAACCCAGGGCCTCAGGCATGCAAGGCAAGCACTCTACCACTGAGCCACCTTCCCAGCCCCTAGTTCCTGATAACTTTTATAATCGGGCTGTTCTTTGCATGAAACAAGTTGTTTATCTAAAGATATGGACACAAGAGGTTTTTCTTTGTCATTTTTTAATGTACTATGTGATTTTTTTCTTTTGTATGTTCTTCTCCCTATGGTATACCTCCTGTTGTCACTTTATTTGATTTTGGCACCCTGCATCTTGTATATACATTTATCTAATTTAGGGAGGGGAAGAGGAATAACAAAATGTTGAAACAAGGACACAGGAAGACCTGTTGCAACAATGATACTCACAAGACACTATATTGGAAATGAATTTTACAACCTCTGGGGGAGGAGGAGAGGAAGAGGTGAGGGAGGAAAAGGATAGTAGGAGGAAAACACAGGAGGGGGTAACAGTGTTAGACAAGAAATGTGCTCATTACCTTACTCATGTAACTGTAACCCCTGTGCACAGCATCTTTACAATAAAATAAAATTTAAAAATACTTATTTGTTGGGAGCTAGTAGCCCATGTCTGTGATCTTAGCTACTCTTAGGTTTAAGATCTGAGGATTGCAAGGCAGCTAGCCTGTGCAGGACAGTCCATGAGTCTCTAATCTCCAAACCAGAGTGGAGCTCAAGTGGTAGGGTAGCTTTGTGCTAAAATGTTAAGTAACAATGCCCAAGCATCAAGTTCAAGCCCTAATATTTCCCCCCACCATGCACAAAATGTTATTCTTTGTTATAGATTCATATGATTCTCCTTTCTCCTGTAGCTCAATTACTTTTTTAAATCTTTTAAAGACTTCTGTTTTTTTTCATATGCTTCTTATTGTGAAAATACTGTACAGAGGGGTTGCAGTTACATGAGCAAGGCAGTGAGTACATTTCTTATCACATTGTTGCCTCCTCCTTTGTATTTCTCCTACTATCCCTTTCCTCCCACCTCCTCAACTACACTACCCCCCCCCCGCTAAATTGTAAAGTTCGTGGTTTAACATAGTGTCTTGTGCATCTCATTGTTGTAATGAGTCAACCTGTATCCCTATTTTAAACATTTTGTTTTTTCCCTTCCCCTCCCCAAATTATACTGGCATCAAACACAGTGAAAACTGGGTTATACCATGGAGAAGGGAAATACAAAGCAACAAAAAATCACATGGTACCTTATAAATATATTAGAAACAATAGCAGAAAGAAAAAAAAAACACTTGTGTCCCTATCTTGGGGTTTATTTCACTTAACATCATTTTGTCTGACCTTTTCTGATTGTCCCAAACATTTACTAGTTATTGCAAATAATGGAAACCATGGGACCTATGTTTCTTTGGGCCTGGCTTACTTCACTTAATATTATTTTTTCCCTTCCCCACCCCAAATTATACCAACATCAAATACAGTGAAAACGGAGGGACATACAAAGTGACAAAGAAATCATCTTATAACTATGTTAGAAACAATAGCAAGAAAGAAAAACCATTTGAGTCCTTATCTTGGGGTTCATTTCACCTAACATCAACTTATCTGACCATTTCTGCTTGTCTCAGACATTTACTAGAATAGGGATATGGGTGGACCCATTG
>NW_012267341.1:4573222-4581100 GCF_000151885.1 Dipodomys ordii
TTGTTGATTCTTTCTATGTTTTTTTTTTCTTGGATTCTAATTTTTAAAATTCTAATTTAATTTAATTATTTCTTTCCATCTACTGGATTGGGGTTTATCTTGCTGCTCTTTTTCAAGGAGGTTCAGATGTCTCATTAAATTGTTGGTTTCAGATCTCTCCAATTTGTTAATGTTGGAACTCAGACCTATAAACTTGCCTCTGAGTATTGCCTTTGCTGTGTTCCAGAGGAGCTGGTAATTTGTGTGTTCATTTTTGTTGAATATCATGAACACTTCAATTTCCTTTCGAATCTCTTCCATGACCCATTGGTGATTCAACAGTTTGTTGTTCAGCCTCCATGTGTTACAGAACTAGCTAAATTATTTTTATCCTTCTTGACACTATGGGAAAATTTTTTTCCTGGAGAGTTGTGGGGGAAATGTCTTGTAGAGTAGAATCATAGTTAGATTTTATATTCCATCTCTGGTAGTTTGCTCATTTTTCTGGAACATGTGAGGCCTAAACAGTGAAAGATTCAATCCTCACTGTGTGTTGTGTTTTGCTCTTCATCTTCACTATGCTTTTTCTGTTCTGCTTTGGAACCATGCCTGCTTGCTAATCAACATCTTAATTTTATATAACTAGAAATACTTGGAGTTTAATATGAATGTGAACAATTTGGACTACACAGCATAATGAGATGAGGCATTTGTGCCTCATCCGTGCCTCTACTGTCAAATACTCTTGTGAATTTCCTGAGTACAATTTGGAGATATTAATTTAAGGTCAAATCATACATTGATTTATTGTATGGCAATAGAAATATATGGGTTGACTTTAATCAACAAATATTTAGTAGGTAACTTCTATGATTTTCATCTAGTAGATACATGTAATTGAGGGTCAATTACTGTTTATCGAGTGATAAAACTTACTGAGTATTAATTATCTACATAACACTGGTTAGGAACATAAATGCCATATTTCATTTAATCTTCACAGGATTTTTGAAGTAGATGTTGTTATTACCCACAATTTATGAATAAGAGAATTGTGACTCAATAGGATAAGCAATTATCCTAGATCATGTAAAAAAACTGAAACTTGAAACTGTATTAATCTAGATTGTGGATGAATATGACCGGAGCCTAAATCCTATGGTAGCATCACAATGCAGAGGCCTTTATTTTGTATGGGGTTTGAACTCAGGGTCTCGTAGTTGCTTGGCAGGTTCTCTGCCAGTCAGCCACACTTATAGCCTTTTTTGCACTGGTAATTTGTGTGTGTGTGTGTGTGTGTGTGTGTGTATGTGTGTGTGTGTGTGTGTTTACTTTCCAGGAATGTAACCTGATTTTAATTTACTTATTTTAGTCTCCTCATCATAATTGGGATGACAGGTGTGCACTTTCTCTATGTTTCTTCTTCCCACCCTCTTTTGGAACTGTGATCCTCCTGATCCAGCCTACCATGTCACTAGGATTACAAGATGGACTACCTGCTTCTGGTAGAGATGAGAAATTTGCTAGGTCTGATGACCCTGTGCAGTTTCATTCAGTGATTACAATAGGAAACTAGGAAACCTAGATATTATTCTCTCTTTATTTCCAGTAATTGAAAACCTACTTGGTATTTAGTATGTGTTCAACAAATGTTAGCTGAATGCATGCATCTATAAGAAAGGCTGCTCTGCCTCTGGGGTTTGTGCACTGACCTTGTATGCCTCCTCATTTCATTTGTTAAAACACAGATGATAAGGCAGAAGTGCAAAGAAGGACAAAGAGGATCAAATAGCCAAGTTAAAATGTTTTTCTGCAAACACTAATAACCCAACATCAGAACAAAAGTGCCAGTCATAACAGACAATTTTCTCCTCTCCCAAAGCGTATAATTATTTATGAAATGAAGGACAAAGGCACTTTATAGCATTTCCATGATAGAAAAAAAACCCATCATGTATCAGAGGGCATAATGAAGTTTTTGATAATAGAGTTTGCCTTTATATGCCAATCCCTATCTTGCAACATACATTCTTAATGAAGGAAAAAGATCAGCAAGTCATAAACAGATCTTTCTGTGAGAGATAACGTAATTAGGAAATACAAAAGAAAAGGGGGTGAAAAGAGCTCCAACAAACTGGAACAATTACAAGCATTATAGGAGAATCAATAAAATCAAACCTACTCTTAAGGCAACAAGTCTATTCAGGCATTGTTACAGACAATCTGATCGTTATAAAGAAATCTTGGAAGATGAGGGTGGAATTAAATAAAGTCACACACGTTAAAAACTAAAAAGAAGCACCTGGGAGCCAGCTTTTATGCTTTGTGAGGAAATGACTTCACCAAACATATTGTTATGCAAAAGGACATATGCATTGGTCCCCAGATGAATGAATTCAGGATAGAATAGACAGCAATTGGGATTCACGCCTTTCAACCATGCTACTGGTTAGTCACTTCAGTCTTATTCACCTGTCAGTAATGCTGAGTTACTTACAGGCATAAGAGTGTGCTGGCAATGTGAAAAGAACTGTTTTCAAAGGCTTCTCCCTCCCGATGGTTCAAAAACTCCTAGCCCTTAAGAATCAAATCTATTGCTGCTACTTCTGGAAGGCTTTTCCTGATAATTGAGGGAGAGTGGGTTGCTCCCATTTGTCGGGAGGGAGCGGACAGTAGTTTTATGTGGTTGTAAATCCACCTGTAAATATCTTACAGTGGTCAATCATTGCACTTCCTTATAGCTGTCTCTTCTGATTAATCAGATTTTTATTCACAAAGCCAGCTCCATCGTAGGTGGTCAAGGAATATGCTCTCTGGATGAATAAATTAAAGGAACATTTACCTAACCTAGCTTCTACTTGTCGGGATTATTTATGAGATGTGTTGTACATCACTTGCTCACTCACTCATTCATTATAACAGGTCCTTACTGAGAACCCATCTTATTGCAGGCACTGTGCTAAGGATGTGGGATATGAAACAAGACATGACACCTTCCATCAAGAGATGTCAGTTGTGGAAACTGGTCAAATTAATCAAAATATTAGACTACATGGTAAATTTAATTCTGTGGGGTTTTTTTCAACTGAAAATGTTACTTATGTGTTGTCTCCAAATGTGTTAAAGATGAGAAAATGTTGACAAACTTTGAAATGGAAAGGGAAAAATAAACATGATGACAAAATTTCATGCCTAACTCTGCTACTGAATTCTTTGACGATAAAGGAGTTTATCGGGACAACTGTGAGAATGAGGTCTCAGAATTCGTTGTTGGTAACATTGAATTTTCTGATTTTGATGATTTAATGCTGGTTATTATGTAGAAACCAACCTTCCTTCCTTCCTTCCTTCTTTCCTTCGTTCCTTCCTTCCTATTCTTTCTTTCTCTCTCTCTCTTTCCTTCCTTCCTTCCTTCCTTCCTTCCTTCCTTCCTTCCTTTCTTTCTTTCTCTCTCTTTCTCTCTCTACCTCCCTCCCTTCCTTCCTTCCTTCATTCCTTCTCTTGTCAGAGGGCTTGAACTGAAGGCCAGAGAGCTCTCCCTGAGCTTTTACACTCAAGGCTAATGCTCTACTACTTTGAGCCACAGTGCTACTTGTAATTTTCTAGGGGTTAACTAGAAGTGAGTCTCACAGACTTTCCTGCCTTGGCTGGCTTTGAACCAGAATCCTTAGATAACAGTCTCCTGAGTAGCTACAATTACAGGTGTGAGCCACCAGTGCCTGATTTAGTAGAATATTCTTATTGAAAGTTTTAGTTAGCTCTCAATTGTTGTGACAAAAATTTCTGAGGGCATAGAAACAAGTACAAAATTCAAATTCAGGTGGGGAGAGTGGCTTTTGGAAAACTTGTTGTATTCTCTGATAAGTCATTGGTAGGAATGTATTTCTTGTTTTAAAAAAGTTTTCATAATCTACTTTACAAAAAGTTAACCTTCAAGTATATATAGGTAGCCAGGCACTGGTGGCTCATGACTATAATCCTAATTACTCAAGAAGCTGAGAGCTGAGGATTGCTGTTCAAAGCCAGCCTGGACAAGAAGGTCCATAAAGTTCTTATCTCCAAATAATCACCAGAAAACTGGAAGCAGTGCTATGGAGCAGTGGTAGAGCACTAGCCTTGAACAAAAAGAGCTCTTGGAAAGTGCTTAGGTTTCTGGTTCAAGCCCTATGACAAAAAAGTATATATATATATGTAGATGTATGACACATACATACATGAATATATATGATTACAAGGGAAAACCACATACACCTTACAAAAATACCACCTAAGACAACAGCTTTGATGCTCAGTGTCTTCCCTCCATTATTTACTGTAAGAAATAGGTTAGAATTTTGCCCTACAACTATATTGGCAAGTAAATGGCACAGTTTAAATTGTATTGGATCAATTAAATGTATCTTTGAGTACTTTTCTTTGCGTCCCTTTTGCTATTCTTTCTTTCTAGGATTCAATAAGAAACCTGAGTATTTTACATGGAACCCTCAAAATGGAAGGACATTGATCTTAACCCATTACAATGCCAGCTGAGGTATTCTCTGACCAGGCTCCCTTGCTCTGTCTTCTTTTTCCTTCTGTACCAGGAAACTTTACCTAAGGTCCGCAAAATCACATCACCACCACTTAGTGTCTGAGGGTTTCTGATGTCTACAAACCACCAGAAGTCTTATTGCTTGGGCATTCTCCACTCACACATCTTCTCCATATTCCCAGCTTTCTTCTTCTGCCTTAGGATAGTTCCTCATTGCTCATTCCTATCAGCCTTACAAGCCCACAAACACCTTTACTCTTTGCCTCTGTAAGCTTGACAGAGACAAAAATGAAGATTGGTTTTCTTTTGGAGATCTATATTCCATGGTTTAAAGCTTTCTGTATTCTCTCCATGGATGATTGTTAGCTTTCTGATCCTTTGGGCTCAGTTGAAACAGAGCCCATATTAATAAGTTTTTCTATCACACATTTCTTTTAGTTGGATTGAGTGTGTATTTGTTGAGCATCTAATGTATAAGACATAATAATTGGTATTTTGTCCAATCGACAAGTTTGATAAGGACTATAATTCTTTCAGTAGCTATCATCTATACCTCTTGGTAGTGTTCAGTGAGTGAATGTATTTCTAAATAGAAGCCTTTCTTTTGCCCTTGATGTTCTTTTATTTGTTTTTGTCCTCCACTTTCTCATGCATAAGCACAGGTGTGAATGACTAGCATCTGCCTGGCTGCATAGGGAAGCAATTTAGCCATTCTTTAGGCCTAGCAATGCCAAGAGCAGTGTGTGTTTCTGATGCCTTCTTTTTCAGTTGATTTCAACTCTTATCTCTTTTTTTCTGTAGTACAAATGGGAGTCATTGCTGTCCACATATGCCTGCTGGGTGCAGAGACTAGCTCCAGATGCTGCTCTAATGTGTAGTTCACCGAGGCATAAATACCTCTTATTAAGATAAAATTCTGCCAGCCTCGATGCTTACCTGGCTTTTCCTACCACTGTGTTATACCTGAATACACCTTGTAATTCTTCCATGGGGATCACTTAATCTTAACACTATAACATCATGAGTGAAATTGTTTAATTGGGTCTTGATGAAAGCAATAAAATACTTTATTTGAATTGCCAATATTTAAATGCATGTATAGTACAAATAGATGACATTTAATAAACTCATATATCTGATACTGTGATATATGTTTTAGGTTGAATTAACCCACTTAATTTTCATTATTTTGCAAGGTAGAATATATTATCTATCATTTCACTCAGAAGTAAACCCAAGCTTTGGGTGTAATTCTCAAGGTAAGAAGGGATACAGGTGGACCCATTGCAACAATGAGATATATAAGTTGTTATGTCAAAAACAAACTTTACAACTTTGGTGGGGGGGGGAGAGGATTGGGTGGGGGCCAGGGGAGGGATGGGAAGGGATGAGAAGGGGAAACAAAGAAGGGGCTACAATGCTTGATAAGAAATGTACTCATTATCTTGCCCATGTAATTGTAACCTCTCTGTACAATATTTTAAAAATAAAAAAATAAAAATAAGAAGAACAAATGAAAGGACTAAATATTCTAGTCTCAACACTCTGGCTTTAAAGCATGGTATTTTATTGTCTCACATTTTGAGACAAAATGTGTACATACCTTTAAATGAAATTCAATGAAGTTTTGAACATAAACTATTAGCTGACTCCCTAGAGATAGCATCTATGACTATTCCTTATTTGACATAGTCTATATCAGAATTACTGGTGCATATTTTAGGGTACTTTTGATAGGTTTTAGTGAACTTCTGTTATTATACATACAGGTCCTATCCTTGCCCTTTAAAGATTTGTATAGTTTCAAAAACATACTTGCTGCTTTTTAGTCAACTTTAAGGACAAAACTGTTTTAGTAAATGCATCTTGCTGCATGCAATACTTCCCAAACAAAAGCCATCAGTGCTCTAAAATATCCATGAGGGCTGGGAATGTGGCTCAGTGGTAGAGCACTTGTCTTGCATGCTTGAGGCTCTGGGTTCGATTCCTCAGCACCACATAAGAAAAAAGAAAAAAATGTACTCATAAAATATCCATGATAACTCATATTGTTTCCCAGATTAGCTGAAGAGAATTTTATTTGAACACCCAAAACTCTTGTGATTATTTGGACCTTTCTGCCTTACTTCTTTCAAATTAGTACAAACCACATTTACTCAACTATACAGTATAAAACTGGCATATGCTAACCTTTTATTATTATTTACAGTTGACAACAATTATTTACTCATGGGAAAGTAATGTGTTGTCAAGAGAATCCTGTAATAATTAGTTTCAAAGGTGAATGTGACATGAATGGGGATGGAAGTAATTAAAAGCAAATTTGCAGGTTGTCATCCAATATACCGGCTTTAGGGTAAACATATTTATTTTTTAACTTCCATTGAAAATGTATCAAAGCTATGTTTTCTCATCATTGAGTTTATCAACAGATGGCCTTGACGATAGTCCAAGGATCAGTTTATAATACAGTAAATTTTTAGGGCACCATACTATCTGAAACTTAACTCAGGACAAAGAATAAGCCTGTCAAGTATGAATAAATGATTGAAACATTAATGGCTTAATTAATTGAAATTGAGTCAATGGTCTGGTAAGGTCAGGAATAACTACAAACACTTTCTATTTTCTTGGCTCCTGATGTGATGCTACCTAAAGTTTAAGAAAACACTGTTGGTCTGGCTTTCAAACAGATACAGATTCAAATTCTTTATCTACCATTAATTGGCTGAATGACCATGGTAAAATATTAGTTTTTTTAAAAAAATCTACTATTTCAAATAGCTTCTTTTATAGTATCAATAAAGGTTAAAGTAAGGCTGTCTTCCTTCTGTCCTCTTCCTTTTCGACTTAAGTCTTACTATGTTTCCCAGACTGCCTTTGAACTCATTATGTTGCTCAGATTGTTATTGAACTTGTGGTTCTCCTTTCTCAGCTCCTGATTGTTGGTATTTCAAATGTGCATCACTCTAACTGCTTATTGATGTGTCCTGGCAAAACATAAGCACTGTAAATGTTAGTATAACTCTTATTATTTTCCATGTATATGGGCCTATAACAGACAAAATAAACTAACAGTCAGAAGTTCATTGCATTGATTTACTAGGAACGTATTAAATTGATGCAAAGAGGCACAAGGAAATTTTCTAGGATTAATGGGAATACTTTATATCTTGGCTGGAAAAATGCTTATGCAGTTATATACACTTGTAAAAAACTGTCAGCTTGTTAACCTGTAGGAGTGAGTTTTACTGTTTGTAAATTGTTCTTTAAAAAGTTGAAAATAGGGGCTGGGAAGATGGCTCAGTGGTAGAGCACTTGCCTTGCATGCTCGAGGCCCTGGGTTCGATTCCTCAGCACCACATAAG
>NW_012267341.1:4581150-4582596 GCF_000151885.1 Dipodomys ordii
GGGTATCTGGGTTGGTTCCATATCTTAGCTATGGTAAATAATGCTGCAATAAACATAGTTGTGCTGGTAGCTTTAGTATGATCTTGTTTGTGATCATTTGAGTAAATGTCCAAAAGTGGGATTGCTGGGTCATAGGGGAGCTCTGTGGAGATTTTTTAGGAACCTCCATACTACTTTCCAAAGTGGTTGAACAAGTTTACACTCCCACCAACAATGCACTAGGGTTCCCTTCTGGCCACATCCCCTCCAGCATCTGTTGTTTAAATTAGAGTTCTTGATTATAGCCATCTAACTGAGGTGAGGTGGTATCTCAATGTTGTTTTGATTTGCATTTCTTTTATGGCTAGAGAGGTTGAACATTTCTTCGTGTGTCTATTGGCCATTCTTATTTCCTCTTCAGATTAGATTCTTGTTAAGTCTTTAGCCCACTTATTTATTGGGCAGTTGTTGCTCTGAGGATATTTTGTTGGGCATTTAATTTCTTGAATTCCAAGTATATTTTAGATATGAGACCCTTGTCCATTGTGTGATTAGTGAAGATCTTCTGCCAATTTGTGGGCTTTCTATTGATCTTGTTAGCTATGTCCTTTGCCATGCAGAAGCTCTGCAGTTTCATGCAATCCCATTTGTCCAACCTTTCTTTGATTTGTTGTGTTTCTGGATCTCTATTAAGAAAATTTTCCCCTGTGCAAAAGAGACCTAGGGTTTCTCCTATTCCTTCCTGTAATGTTTTCAGGATGTCTGCTTTGACTTCGAGGTCTTTGATCCATTTGGAGTTGATTCTGGTGAAGGGTGATATATAAGGATCTAGCTTTAGTTTTCTACAGGTGTTTAACCAATTTTGCCAGCACCATTTATTGAAGACACTGTCTTTCTTTCATTCTATTTTTTTAGCTCCCTTATTGAAGATTAGGTGACTATAGGTCTGTAGGTTCCTTTCTGGATTTTCAATTCTATTCCATTGGTCCGGAGGTCTCTTTTTGTGCCAATACCAAGCTGTATGAAATTTGGTATTGATATTCTTCCAGCACTGTTCTTTCTGTTAAGGATCATTTTTCTATTTGGGGTCTTTTAATGTGCCATATGAATATTTGAATTGTCTCTTCTATTTCCTTGAAGAATGCGGTTGGAATATTGATAGGTATCGCATTGAATTTGTAGATAGCCTTGGGAATTATTGCCATTTTCATGATGTTGATCATTCCAATCCAGAAGCGTGGGAGGTTTCCACTTTCTTTCTTTCTTCTTTTTATTGTGAAAATACCATACACAGAGAGGTTACAATTACAAGGGCAAAGTAATGAGTACATTTCTTTTCTTTAAAAAAATTTATTTTATTTGTGAACATACTGTACAGAGGAGTTACAATTACATGGGCAGGATAATGCGTACATTTCTTACCAAGCATTGCAGCCTCCTCCTTTGTTTACCCTTCACATCCCTTCC
>NW_012267341.1:4582646-4590925 GCF_000151885.1 Dipodomys ordii
ACATCAAATACAGTGAAAGCAGGGGTTATACTGTGGGGGAGGGACATACAAAGCAACAAAGAAATAATCTTATAAATGCATTAGAAACAATCGCATGAAAGAAAAAAAAGCCATTTGAATACATATCTTAGGATTCATTTCCCTAACATCACCTTATCTGACCTTTTCTGCTTAACTCAGACCATTATCTTTTTTCAAAATTTCTTTTTTTTTTCTTTTGCTAGTCCTGAAGCTTGAGTTCAGGGCTTGGGCATTATCCTTGAGTATTTTTGCTGTAGGCTCAGTGCTTTACCACTTGAGCCAAGCTCCACTTCCACCGTTTTAGTGGTTAATTGGAGATGAGTCTCATAAACCACAATCCTCACATCTCAGCCTCCTGAGTACTGGGGATTATAAACCTGAGCCACTGGCGGCACCCAGCCTTCAAAATTACTTTTTAAGATAATTCATTTAGTCAAATCCTGAGTAGGGCATTTTAATGGATTGCATGCCATTGTTGTTTGTTTAAGAACCAAAAGAGGATATACATCTGCATCACATGTTTTCATGAATCAAAATTTTTCTTACACTGTCTTGGCCAATATTAAAAACGGACACAGAAGTAGCCATCTGAAGTTTTTATAACATTTAATTCTGCTTGACTTAGAGCCACACATGAATTGAATGAAAAATTGTGGACACTGTTGCTCTTCTTGTTTGTAAAAGACCCTTGCTCTAAAAACACATGGGATGCTTGAAATGTCAATCATCTGATCCCCCCAGTGAAGCCTCTTTTCCTATTGCAGCCTTCCTCAGGCCATCAAAGGAGCTGCCATCTTTGTATGCAGCAAGGCACCATAGAAGTAAAGACATCAGGGTAGCAGCATAGAGACTAGAATTTGGAGGCTTGGTGTCAGGGAGACCACAGGTCATCACAAAAATCTATTACTTCTTGTTGTTGTTTTTAATGTACTATGTGATTTATTTTCTTTGTTTCTTTTGTATGCTCTTCCTCCTGTGGTATATCCCTGTGGTCACTGTACTTGATTTTGGTACCTTGCATCTTATATATACATTTATCTAATTTAGGGAGGGGAAGGGGAATAACAAAATGCTGAAACAAGGACACAGGATGACCTCTTGCAACAAGAACACTCACAAGACACTATGTTGGAAATGAACTTTGCAACTTTCGGGGAGGAGGAGTCGGGGAGGGAGAGGAGGGAAGGGTTAGTGGGAGAAAAACAAATGTAACAATGCTTGACAAGAAATGTACTGATCACCTTACTGATGTAACTGTAACTTCCCTGTACAGCATCTTTACAAGAAAATAAAAATTTAAAAAAAGAAAACAATATTACAATGAAACTAAAAAAGTCCATTGCTAATTAACTGTATAAGTGCCTTCATATTGCTAAATTTGCTAAGCTGTTTGCTCATCTATTAAGAAATTGATAGCGTTAGGTGCCTCGTGCATTTGTTGTTGAAATTCTATGAGACGCTGTATGAAAATTTCTTACTGCAATGAGTGATGAGTAAAAATGTGATAGCTAAAGCTATTGTATCATTGTCATTGTCAACCTTACTGCCATTGCCATTGTCACATACTATCTTTAAGAAAAAATGAAGTTTCCTAGCTCCAAATGAGCCGTGCAGATTATGAAACAGCTTTGTAGCAGACCATATAACCCCATTCATAATAAACACCCACACTGAGAAACAGAAGATACAAGTCTTCTCCAGAACTCAGCCATCTTATCTGTGGAGGTCAAAGCATTAGTCTGGATTATTTTAAAGATTTTGAGTTCTGTGGTTATTTGATTCTCAGGCACCTAAAATAAATGTCCTACTCAATAGAAAGGAGTAAACAATGGAAAGAGCCCATTAGTTTATTCAAAATAAAAATGCTAAAAAATGATAGGGAGTTCTGTGAGAACATAGGTATATGCCCAGAATTTAAAAAATAATTAAATATTGTTAAAAACTTTAAATATGGATCAGCTAGAGTAACGAGAGTGGAGTCCATGGGGTTCTTTAAATACAAGATCATATTAAACGAAGTAAGCTAGACCCAAAACAGTAGGTCCCATGGTTTCCCTTATTTGCAATAATTAGTGTGTGTCTAGGATAATCTTATCAGATGAGCAGAAAATTTCAAAAGCTATGTACATATGACCATATAAGATGATACTAAGCCAAATGAAGCCCAAGATATAGACAAGAGAGGTTTTCTTTGTTGTTGTTGTTTGTAATGTACTATGTGATTCTTTTGGTTCTTTTGTATGTTCTTCCTCCCATGTCACTGTATTTGATTTTGGTACCTTGCATCTTACATATACATTTATCTAATTTGGGGAGAAGAAGGGGAATAACAAAACGCTGAAACAAGGACCCATTGCAACAATGTGACTCCCAAGACACTATGTTGGAAATGGACTTTACAACTTTAGGCGAGGGAGGAGTAAAGGAGGCGGGGGTGGGGGAGAAATGATAGTAGAAAAAAAACCGAGGAGGTAACAATGCTCTATAAGCAATGTACTCATTACTTTACTCATATAGCTGTAAACTCTCTGTACAGCATCTTTACAAGAAAATAAAAAATTTTAAAAATAATAATAAAACCTTTAAATACAAGTTTAAAATACATCAGGGTTTAGGAAATACATTTTTATGTCACCAACATACACATAACATTTAAAACTGCAAGATTTGATGAGAGAACCAAAAGAGAGAGAGAGAGAGAAAGGTGAAAAAGACAAGACATTCAAGAGATGAGACCTAAGATACTTCAGTATTTGGAGGTCTAGTTGGTGAGGAGAATCAGTTAAAGAATTCTGAAACAAGGAAGTAGGAGGAAAAGTTCAGGTCAGTGGGATCTGGGGAGTCAAGTGAAAAATATGTGTTAAGGAACAGGAACGATCCTTTGAATTTATGAAATGTGAAGGTCATTGTTGGTCTTTAGAATACTAAATGAATTGGAAGCTAATTTTTTTTTTGCAGGGTGCATTATGCTGACTTTATTCCATTCTGTAGTAGAAAGGCAGGTGGACACATTGAACTAAGTCCAAAGTCAGAGGCAGAAACAGGTCATGACATCAGACTTGTCCAGCCCTATTGGTAATGAGAAATTAGCCCAGTGTAGCTCACTGAGGAACGGGAGCTAAGATAGTTTCAGTACTCACACTGACATTCTATATCATATCCTGGAAATTAATGACAATGAAAAATACACTTGTCCTAGTTGGCTAATACAGTGAACTAGCTATAAAAAATTAACTATTAATATTCTTTTATTTAAAGGTCTAGCCTATATATGTAATTCAAGATAGTTTTCTTTTCAGTCCATTAGGAGTGAAGATCTATCTCCCTTATGTCTTCCCAAAGCAGTTCTTTTTAGCACTCATATCATCAAACTGTTGTCTCGGTAATTTTGTTTATTAAACGAAGTAGTGAGAAGATTATGGTCATTTGTTTTTCCTCTGAGACAATGTGAGCCTTCCATTTATTCAGCATATTGAGTTTCATTGAGTGATGTAAGTTGGGATTTTTTTCAACAAAGCCGATTGGATATCCTAATGCTTCCTGTGTTACTATCTACCTTGCTGGGAGATTCCGATAGCAAAGAAAGGGTCAGTTCTCTTACAGTCTGGATTATACCTGAGATACAATTTCTTCCATTTCCTGGTTTGGAAAATTGTTTGGTGAATTTAGAAAAGATCATTAAGATAATTCTTTCCGGGACTGGGAAGGTGGATCAGTGGTAGAGTGCTAGCCTTGAGCTGAAGAACTGAGAGACAGTACCCAGGCCCAGAGTTCAAGCCCCACATCCGATAAAAAAAGATAATTCTTTCCGATGCTGTGTATTTCAGGGTCCCTGGCAATTTATACATCTTATATGTAGCTTTCATGATTAGTGAAACTGGTGATGGAATTTCACCTTGAGTATTCTCTGCAATTGGATTACTTGTGGAGGTGTAGCTGGGATTAGACCCCAAGGCAGAAGGATATAATCGTATTATTAGCAAGAGGATGGGGATTCCAAGATGTTAGTGGACCTGCAAAAGGCTTCTGATTACAATATTCAGGTGGCAAACAACCTTGGCAAACAGCCCTTTTTCTTCCTTTAGTCATTTGCACTTACTATAAATGAGACTGCCTTGTTCCCTATAAAGGTATCACTCTGTGCTCTTCCCAGTGATGCTTTTACTGCCCATTCACCACCTCAGGAACAATGTCTGGGAAAGTAATAACACAATATGTTTTGTGAGCCCCATCTCATAAATTTAAAAATGTAACTGAGATTTTTCTCTGCTATTATGAGCAATGTGACCCTGAGCCGAATACTGGCTCTTTCAGAGACTCAGCTCACTTACCTTTACAATGAACACGACATGTGCACCCCATAGGGGGTACCCAAAGTACTTTGCCTTCAATAGGTGTTTTCACAAATGGTAGAACTCCTTCCTAAAGTATTGTGTTTTTTCTCAGTCACATTGCAAGTAGCAGCCTCAAATATAAAATTGCAATCAATACTTCTGCAAAATACAAATCCTCTTTTGAAAGATTTGTCTTACCACAGCCAGGCGCCAGTTCAAAGCCAGACTGGGCATGAAAGTCCATGAGACTCTGAGCTCCAATAAACCATCAGGAAACTGGAAGTGGTGCTGTGGCTCAAGTGGTAGAGCACTTGCCTTGAGCTGAAGAGCTGAGGGACAGCACCCAAGCCCAGAGTTCAAGCTCCACCACCAACAAAAATAAAATAAAATAAAATACTACATGCTAGGAACATTTGGTCTTATAGCATGCATTTTATTTATATAACAGGATCCACTCTAAGGATAAGATGATGGGAAGCAATCCTCACTTTAGGTGCATGGAAGTTTTCCCAACCCCACAAGCATCACCACTTTGTTCTTTCTATCTTCTTGGAAAACCTTTGGTCCTATGATTGTCCTTAGCATTCTGTACAGAAACGACTTTCAAGGGTATCATGATGATTGGTGATGCTATCTCCTGATGCAAATCTAGTATTTCTCTTGATTTCTTCCATGTGAAGAAAGGGATGTTCTTACCTACACCATATAGGTGCAGGCCCTATCTTGCTTTTGGCCACCAGGGATACTAAATAGTTCTGGATCTCCTCCCCAAGCATATTCGACTCTTTTTTCCCCTCACTTTTCTAGCTCCTGGGACTTCCTGTTTTCTACGTATAGCTTGAATCTCTCCCAGCCTCCCATGTATATGTCCTTTATCCCTGAGCTTCCCTTCCTCCCACCTTACTGTGTATCTCATTTCATTTTTGCTCTCATAGTAGCCCCTTTATTTCCAGCCAAGAAGTACTTGAGCTCACATCATGACTGAGCTTACACTATCAACCACAGAATAAATAAGCAGAGTCAGGGAGCTAGAACTTGGTAAAAGAAGAATGCTGAATTAATTCTTAAGTAACATTTCAAGACAAGTATATAATAAAGTATGTGAGTAAATAATCTTGTGTGTGTGTGTGTGTGAGAGAGAGAGAGAGACAGACAGACAGACAGACAGAGACAGAGACAGAGAGTGTCCTGGCCTGGGTGTTGTCCCTGGGTTTTTTGCTCAAAGTTAGCTTTCTACCATTTGATCCAGAACTTCACTTCTGGCTTTTTTTTTAAGTTGGTCATGGGGCTTGAACTCTGGGCCCAGGCATTTTTTTGGAGATAAGAGTCTCACAGACTTTCCTACCAGGCTGGCTTTGAACCGTGATCCTCAGATCTCAGCCTCCTGAGTAGCTGGGATTACAGTGTGAGCCACCAGCGCCTGGCTACTTTTGGCTTTTTTTTTTAATTGGGGGGGGGGAAGAGTAGTTAATTCGACATAAGAATCTCATAAAAGTCTCATGAGCTCTCTTGCACTGTCTGGCTTTGAGTCATGATCCTTATATCTTGTGTTCCCTAGTAGCTAAGATGACAGGCATGAGCCACCAGTGTGAGGCAATGTAAATAATCTTAAATGATTCCTATCTCTAAGACTTGATCATTTATAAGACCCAAAACCTAATTAAGATGTTATTACAAAGCATGTAGAGAGGTGAGGGCTCCTCTTTGACATGCTGAGTAGATGGTTGTAAGTCATACCCACCATTGCTATCATCATAGCTTGGATTTCCTGGGTTTAGAGCGGAGTGCTCATCAATTTGCTCTGTATCACAAAAACAACCACTAGCCACCTTAAAAATTGTGAAGCTTACTATATAGATTATTGCTATCCTATGACAGAATTGCACAATGAAGCTATTTTCCATCCATGAATTAGAATTGCTGAAACAACCTTTTAGCCCAAACTTGCAGTCCTGAGTAGTCTTTAAACCAAGCCATTCTCTCTCTTTTTCAAGAATAACTATTCAGATTGCGCTTTTCTATTGTCTTTGTGAAGCAGTCATCCTTCATACGCTAGAACTCTAAAGAGAACTGACCTTGAACACATCTCTTGGAAAGAATATTTGCCCTGATAGAAGTTATGTTCTAAAACGGGATGTTATATCTTTGACTAGGAGAGCCTGGGTCCCATAGTTGGTTAATTTTATAACTTCTGGCATACTATCTTGCAAATTTCCTTTATATCTTTCCCCATACTTCTTTTTTCTAGTCTTTATAACCACTAGTCTGATATGGCTCTTAGGGCTAAACCTCTTAATTTCCAGAATTTTAATGGTTTCATCTCCTATTCTCTTCATGCTGCCTTGGAAGAAGAAATTCCTGGAATCCTTTTCAGGAAAATGGTGTTAGTCCTCTGAAGGGCTGGGCTCACACCCAGGAAATCAAACCATATTAGGAATAAAACTAATTAAAAACAAGCCCCTGAGGTTTTGTCAAATTAACAAACAGCTCTTTGGCTGGCACTGGTGGCTTTTCTTTCTTTGTAGAACAGGTGGTCCCTCTGACATCACAGGCTAATTGAGCTTTAGAGATCTAATAATGTGTTAATTGTTTTGGAGAAGAAATTTAGTCAACAATTTTCTAACATATTTTTATTACAGTGAATAGCTCCAGTCTTGTTTATCTCCTTTGCAAATCTGAATGTGAGGTGTGACAAACATACCAGGAGAGCATGGGATGAGTTGATTTGGGGAAATAACATTTCAACAGTGTCAAGTCAATTCTACCTTGACTCTTCAAAGCAAAGAGGAGCAAGGTGTAGCTGCATTCCTGGGTTTCATGCGAGCCTAGGAACTCAATGGCACAGTGAATGGTAGTGAAACCTTTGGAGCAGAGACCTGGGGATCTGAATTCCTTGGAAAAATCGTCATGAAGATCAATAAGAATATACTCAATAGTCAGTGCTTGGTAAGTGGTGGATGTCAGGGTCTGTTGGTATTTTGTTATTTTTCTACATAGTATGTGCACAATGTCATTGTTAGTTATAATTGTTAAAGGAGCTGTTAGTGTAATAATATATTGCTGTCATTATGCTTAGCTGTGACAGGGAAAGAACTAACAGCTTATGGAGGATTACTCCTCTGAGCTTCTTGACACCAGGGAGATCAAGTTATGTAAGCAGCCATTTAGTTAAGGTTTAGGTTCAATCACTATTGACAATCTACTGTTTTTATACATGCATAAAACAATGCTGTAAATGTGCATCTTTCTTAGAAGGCAAGCACACTAAATTTTACATATTAATGGCATTTAAATTATATCATAGCCAGTGATAATTATGATTCATTATCCACCTTATATATTGGGACAGTAAGGGTACAAGAATTAAGTCATCCAAGATCAAGATTCACTAAGTGACCAAAATGTGTTCTCCAAGCTCCTGCTCCTTGTGTGATAACTCTTTCTCTTTGTTTTGTAATCTTTCAAATATTTCAAAACCTTTCTTTGGAATGATCATCAAATCATCAAACTCCTGTCTGCTAGGGGTGCTGAAACTATGTTTTGCCCAAGAGAGTGCAAGTGCAGGCTTCCAGGGCTCGTAGAATTGAATTCAAGTATCATTCCTTTCTTTACTAAATTACTCCATGACTTTCTATAGATTCATTAACTTCTCCATTTTGTAAACTTTTTATCTTTATCTTTATGTGAATTATTAGCAAATATTTGTTATGAAGAGGATTTGTTGAAGTGTGATGTGCATATACATACATGGAAGGTATTTTGATCAAAGTTACCCCATCGGTTTTTTTTTTTTTTGGGTCCAGTTGTGGGGCCTGAACTCTGGGTCTGAGCACTGTCCCTCAGCTCTTCAGCTCAAGACTAGTGCTCTACCACTTGAGCCACAGCGCCACTTCTGGCTTTTTTCTTTTTGCTTATGTGGTGCTG
>NW_012267341.1:4592275-4717778 GCF_000151885.1 Dipodomys ordii
TATATACCACATTTTCTTGATCCATTCATCTACTGAGGGGCATCTGGGTTGGTTCCATATCTTAGCTATGGTAAATAATGCTGCAATAAACATTGTTGTGCTGGTAGCTTTTGTCCTGTGTAAGGCAGAGCTGTCTGCCTGCTCAAATAGTCTCCCATTTTCTATTCAGTCTTTTGGAAGGATCAGAGTCCATATATTAAGGAAAATATATGATGTGTGCTTTTTGGAGTCTGGTTTATTGTGATTCCTCTGATGTTCCATCTACTTTCCTACAAATGCTGTAATTTTATTTTTGTTTATGACTGAATAGTATTCTTTTGTGTATAGGTACCACATTTATTTTTAACTGGCCAGTTGATGGACATGCGGTCCTCTAGATATATGCCCAGGAATGGTATAGGTAGACCAAATAGTAATTCTATTGTAAGTTTCTTGAGTAATCTCCACATTTACTTCCATATGTACTGCACTAATTTACATTCTCATCAAAAACAAGTAAGGGTTCCTTTCTCCTTATGGCCTCACTAGCATTTCATGTTTGTGTTTTGTTTCATTTTTATCTTCATAATAGCCATTCTACTAGAGGTGAGATGGAGTATCAATGGTCTCTTGATGTGACTTTTCTTTATGGCTAACTGTTCACTTGGTTGTTTATTTATTTATTTTTTAATTAATTTATTTCTATTTCTTGGAAGTAGTGGGTTTGAAATCAGGGCTTCAAACTTGCTAAGCAGGTACTCTACAGCTTGAGCCATGCCTCCAACCCATTTTGTTTTGGTTTTTAAATCGGGTGTTGCTATTCTTCACACTGGTCTAGTCCATATTTGTTGCCTGTTATACCTGAGATAAAAGACACTACTTACCATGATGCCCACTGTTTTCATCATGCCCTACGGAGATAGGGTGTCACAATTTTTCCCCCAGACTGGCCTGTTATCATGATCCTCATATCTAGATGGCATTATGTACCATCATGCCTAGATCCTGGTTGAGAAGGGGGTCTCATAAACATTTTTTGCCAAGGCTGACCTCAAAGTGTGATCCTCTGACTTTCAGCCTCGTGAGTAGTAAGGATTACAGAGGTGAGCCATTCATGTCTAGCTTGTCCACTTATGAATTGTGTATTTGCTTTTTTTGCAATTAATTTTAAGCCCTTTGTACACAGGGATATTAGTCCCTTGTCACACGACTACTTGGCAAAGATTTTATACCATTTGGTTGGCTGTATCTTTTACTGTTTGGCTTGGTATGCAGAAAGTTTTTAACTTTATGAGATGAGATCCCCATTGCTAATCCTAGCTCTTATTTTCTGAGTTATTGGAATCCTATCTAGAAAATTGCTGCCTAGACCTATATCTTCAACTTCTGCCCCCATGTTTTTCTCAAATAGGTTCAGAGTTTCAGATCTTATTTTAATATCTTTGGTACATTTTGAATTGACTTTTTTTAACAAAGAAAGAGCTGGGGTTCTAATTTTAATATCCTTCATGTGGAAATCCAGTTTTCCAAACACAAGCTGTTTTCAACATTGTTTTTGGAATCAGATGTCTATACCTGTGTGGGTTTATTTCTGAGTTTTTTGTTGTATATCATTGGTCCATGTGTCTATTTTGTGCCAGTATCATACTGATTTTGTTACTTATGGCTCTATGGTATAATTTGAAGTCTGGTAATATTATATGTCTAGTATTGTTCTTTTTACACAAGATTAATTAGGCTGTTCATAGTATTTTTTACTTTCATAAAAATTTTAGGGTTGATTTTCATATTTCTGTAAAGAATGTCATTGGAAATTTGTTTGGGATTAGAGTTTTATCCATAGATAACTGTCAGTAATACAATAAGACTGCCTTATTCATAGCATTATTATACACAGGTTTGTGTGTGTGTGTGTGTGTGTGTGTGTGTGTGTGTGTGTGTGTGTCTGTGTGTGCATGCACACTAGGACTAGAGCTTGAACTCAGGTCCTGGACACTGTCCCTAAGCTTACTTGCTGAAAGCTAATGCTCTTAACACTTTAGCCACAGGTCCATTTTTGGCTTTTTGCTGGTAAATTGGTGATTTGAGTCTCACAGACTCTCCTGCCTGGCTTGTCTTTGAACCAAGATCTCAGATCTCAGTCCCGTTTTAGCTATGATAACAGGTATGAGCCACTGGCACCTGGCCACTATGCACAGTTTTAACTGAGCATGTTAAAATAGGATAAAATTTAAAACTCAAGAGAAATTTAAAAATCTGGTATTTCTCCATGAACTATCTCAGTTGATGCAAACAAGCAGTCTGTCTTGGGTCATCATGTTTTCTATTATCTGCTGAGAGCTTCCTTATGATCAATTTTGTGAAAATATGCCTCTCTAAAAATTAAACAGTACTCCAAAATCAAGGTGATGGTTAGTGTGCTTACTTTAAGTGATAAAGTGAATTTTTTTTCTTTTGTCAGTCGTGGGGGCTTGAACTCTGGGCCTGGACACTGTCCCTGAGCTCTTCAGCTCAAGGCTAGTGCTTTACCACTTGAGCCACAGCGCCACTTCAAGCTTTTTTCTGCTTATGTGGTGCTGAGGAATCGAACCCAGGGCCTCATGCATGTGACACAAGTACTCTACCACTGAGCCACCTTCTTGGCCCAAAGTGTATTTTTTTTAGATTTGTTGATATATCTTTAACCAATGTTGCACAGTATTTTTGGGAAAAACAAATCATACATTCCAGTACAGAACAAACTATGTATTCTGAGCATCCATGGTTTTTTCTCCATGGAAGTGTCATGGAACCAAATACAATGGATACTAAACTCTTATTTAATAGCCATATTCACAGTACTAATTCTGCTGCCTCACTAACATAAATGGTCTTTCTTCAAGAATCTTCTTAGATCCATTTGAAGTTGATTCTGGTTCAGGGTGATCTATAAGGATATAGCTTAATTTTCTACAGGTGTTTAACCATTTTTTGCCAGCACCATTTACTGAGGAGACTGTATTTCTTCAATTCTACTTTTAAAAAATATCGAAGATTAGGTGGCTATAGGTCTGTGGGTTCATTTCTGAGTCTTCAGTTCTATTCCATTGGTTCTTGTGCCACTAACAAGCTGTTTTTTTTTTAATTACTCTGGCTTTGTAGTAGAGTCTGAAATTTGGTATTGATATTCCTCCAGCACTGTTATTTCTACTAAGGATTGTTTTTGCTTCTCAAGGTCTTTTATTATTTCATATGAATTTTTGGATTGCCTCTTCTATTTCATTGAAGAATGAGATTTGGGATATTGATAGGTATCTCACTGAATTTGTAGATAGCCTGTAGAAGTATTGCTATTTTTACAATGTTAATCCTCCCATGGGAGGTTTTTCCACTTCCTTAGTTCTGCTTTAATTTCCTTTCTCAGGTTTTTAAAGTTTTCATCATAGAGGACCTTCACTTCTTTAGTTAACTCCTAGGTATTTTGTTTTCTGTGTGGCTATTGTAAAAGGAGTTGCTTTCCTGATTTCACCTGCGCTGTTCTTGTTATTTGCATACAGAAAAGCCATTGGTTTTTGTTTTTTGTTTTTATGGGGGGTCCGGTCATGGGGCCTGAACTCTGGGCCTGGGTGCTGTCCCTCAGCTCTTCAGCTCAAGGCTAGTGCTCTACCACTTGAGCTACAGCACCACTTCCAGCTTTTTTCTTTTTGCTTATGTGGTGCTGAGGAATCGAACCCAGGGCCTCATGCATGCAAGGCAAGCACTCTACCACTGAGCCACCCTCCCAGCCCAAAGCCATTGGTTTTTGAGGGTTAATTTTATACACTGCTACTTTGCCAAAGTTTTGGGTCAGCTTGAGTAACCTGAGAGTAGAGTCTATGGGGTTCTTTAAATATGAGATCATGCCATCTGCAAAGAGAGAGAGTTTTACATCATCTTTCCCTATTTGGATCCCCTTTATATTTGCATCTTGTCTTATTGCTGTAGCAAAGCATTCAAATACTAAATTGAAGAGAAATGGAGGGAGCGGACATCCTTCTCTCATTCCTGAATTTAGAGAAAATGGCTTTGGCTTTTTGCCATTAAGTATAATTAATGCTGGCTGTAGGTTTGTCATATACAGCCTTTATTGTATTGAGGAATATTCCCTGGATTCCTAGTTTCTCCAGAGCCTTCATTATAAAGATGTGCTGGATCTTGTCAAATGCTTTTTCTACATCTATTGAGATAATCATGTGGTTCTTATCTTTGCTCTTGTTGATGTGATGAATTACATTGATTGATTTGTGTATATTGAACCAGCTTTGCATCCCTGAAAAGAATCATGTTTGATCATATTGTATGATTTTTTTTGATGAGTTGTTGAAGTAGGTTGGCCAAAATTTTGTTGAAAAGTTTTGCATCATTGTTCATCAAAGAAATGGGTCTGTAGTTCTCTTTTTGTGATGATTCCCTATCTGGTTTTGGGATGAGGGTTACGATGGCTTCATAGAAAGAATTTGGTAGTGAACTTTCACTTTCAATTTCATTGAAGAGTTGGAGGAGTATTGGTGTGAGTTCTGCTTGGCACAGGCTTAATAAAGACCCAGAAACACAACAAATCAAAGAAGGTTTGGACAAATGGGATTGCATGAAACTGCAGAGCATCTGCATAACAAAGAACATAGCTAGCAAGATCAATAGAAAGGCCACAGATTGGGAGAAGATCTTTACTACCCATACAACAGACAAAGGTCTCATATCTAAAATATACTTAGAGCTCAAAAATTAAATCCCCCAACAACAAATCCTCAAGAAACAACCCCCTGATTAATAAGTGGGCTGACATAAAGAGAGACTTTTCTGAAGAAGAAATAAGAATGACCAATGGACACATGAAGAAATGCTCAACTTCTCTAGCCATAAAAGAAATGCAAATCAAAACAACACCGAGATTCCACCTCACCTCAGTTAGAATCAAGTAATCTAATAACTGATGCTGGAGAGGATATGGCCAAAAGAAAACCCAAATGCATTTTTGGCGGGAGAATAAACTTGTTCATCCACTCTGGAAAGCAGTATGGAGGTTCCTCAAAAGACTCCATATAGAGCTCCCCTATGACCCAGCAATCCTACTTTTGGGCTTTTACCCCAATGATCACAAACACGGCTATACTAAAGCTACCAGCACAACCATGTTTATTGCAGCATTATTCACCATAGCTAAGATATGAAACCAACCTAGATGCTCCTCAGTAGATGAATGGATGAATGGATCAAGAAAATGTGGTGTGTGTGTGTGTGTGTGTGTGTGTGTGTGTGTGTATAATGGAATTCTATGCTTCAATAAGAAAGAATATCATTGCCCCATTTGTTAGGAAATGGAAAGACTTGTAAAAATTATATTAAGTGAAGTAAGACCCAAAGAAACATGGTCCCATGGTTTTCATTATTTGCAATAACTAGTATATATCTAGGATAATCTTATCAGACAAGCAGAAAAGGTCAAAATCTATGTACATATGACCATATAATATGATGCTAAATGAAATGAACCCCATGATAGGGGCACAAGAGGTTTTTTTCTTCGTCGCTGTTGTTTTTAATGTACAATGTGATTTTTTTTGTTTCTTTTGTGTGTTCTTCCCCCATGGTATATAACCCCTGTTGTCACTGTATTTGATTTTGGTGTCCTGCATCTTGTATACATATTTTTCTAATTTGGGGAGGGGAAAGGAAATAACAAAATGCTGAAATAAGGATACAGGTTGACTCATTGTAACAATGAGATGTACAAGACACTATGTTGAAAATGAACTTTACAACTTGGGAGGGGGGAAGGTGGAGTTGGGAGGTGAGGAGGTAAGGGATAGAAAGGGAAAACAAAGAGGGGGCAACAATGTTTGATAGGAAATGTACTCATTACCTTACTCTGTAAGTAATCATTACTGTAATCCCTCTGCACAGTATCATTACAATAAAAATATAAAATATATATAACATATATATAATATATATATTTAAAATAATCTTCTTAGATTTTCTTCATTGTTTTATATATATATATATATAAAGTTTCATTATCATAAGTCATCTCCACAGTTAGTTTTATTTCTAGATATTTTTTGTGACTGTAATGGATGGGTTTGTTTTACTGGTTTTATGTATTAGCCTACTCATGATTGGTATGTGGATAAGCTACAAAATTTTCTATGTTGACTTTATACTTTCTATTTTGCCCAGAGTATTGCTCAGACCTAAGAATTGTTTGGTGAAATAGGTAATATAGACTGGAACAATATTGTGTGGATATTTGGTTAATTTTGTTTACTAGTTTGACTTTATGTCAGTGGGTGCCCACTGAAATGGAATCTCTGATATTTTCATGACATAGAATGTTTCAGAAAATTTGTTTCAGAAACTTCTGTGAGACTGGGAAATGTCTACCCAGGATGTGCCCTAATTCCTCTGCCTCTTTTCTTTCTTTCTTTCTTTCTTTCTTTCTTTCTTTCTTTCTTTCTTTCTTTCTTTCTTTCTTTCTTTCTTTCTTTCTTTCTTTCTTTCTTCTTTCTTTCTTTCTCTCTCTCTCTTTCTTTCTTTCTTTTCTTCTTCTTTTTTTTGGGGGGGGGTTCGGTGGTGGGCTTGAACTCTGGACCTGTGCACTGTTCCTCAGCAATTCAGCTCAAGGCCAATGTCTACCACTTGAACCACAGCGCCACTTCTGGCTTTTTCTGCTTATGTGGTGCTGAGGAATTGAACCCAGGAACTCATGTGTGGGAGGCAAGCACTGTACCACAGAGCCACCTTCCCAGCCCCCCCTCCTTTTGTAACTATCAAAGTGTGTCCAGATGTTTTTAGGAATTAAAGAGGAAGAAAAACCAGCTGGTTTTCTTTTTTTCACCTTCTCACATCAGCATCTCTCTCTAGCAGGGAAAGGTGAGTAGAGCTAGGAGGACTCCGGTGATTACTTTCCTAATTGGCTGTGCTGTGTTCCGGGCTCTTATTGGCTTCTTCACTAAGGCATAAGAACAAGGCCCAGATGGTTCTTCTAAAACTAACCTTTGTGCTCCAGGCACTGGACCATCCATCTGGCATTTAGTGCATATTAATAGTTTTTCACCTGATCCCGTAAAGTCAGGAATGGAAATGTACTTGTTTCATGGGTTCCTAGGTTGCCAAGAAATAAATCATTGACAAAACAACACAGTGTCTTTTTCCAAAGATAGCTATCCCTGGCTGCTTAGGATTATGCTAACATCCTTGTTTTATAGTGCTTAGCATGAATCTGAAGAAGATTTATTAGAGCATGTTTTAGATTTTCCTTCATTTTTATTCTTCATTCTGGCTTCTCTTACTTTCCACTTCTTTAAGTCTTATTTTCAACATCATGTGCTGAAAGCTTTTGAATTACAGATGGTTCTTGATTTCGGATGGTCTGACATATGATTTTCTTTTCTTTTCCTTTTGCTTTATAAAGATGTGTGATATACATTCAGAAGTCCTACTTTGAAATTTGATATTATTCTGTGTTAGAAGAATGCAGTGTGAGGTGTTTCTTTGATCCTGAGTGGCATCAGTGAGCTACAGGTCCCAATCTAGCCAATGTTCACCAAGGTAGACAACTGATACTTTACAGTGTACTGAGTGGCTAAGCTGCAGTGTTTGGTATGCTTCAAATGTATTTTCAATTTATGATCTGCTTAGATTACAATGAGCTTAATGCTATCAGAATGTGTTTCCTTCATGAACTGGGGAGCATTTGTATTTGCTTTAAAGTGGACAAAGTCTATAGGAAATAAGACTGGAAACTATAACAATACCCGTGAAATATCTCCCTTTTTACAGATAACTCGCTTGCATATAGGAGAGAGTTAGTAGTTCCCTCACTTAACACCAGTCACATGTTTGTATAACAACACTGTGTTCAGTGACAGACTTTATATAGAGTAGTAGTCATTTAAATTTACAATGAAGCTGAACAACTGTCTTCATGAGATACTATGGTGGTTGTTACATTGTAGCATCGCACTTCATTCTTATGTGTGTGGTGATGCTGCTGCAACCACATTCAGTGTATTGCCAGTCATAAAAAAGCATGGCAGTACAAGTTTGTTCATGACGTAATACTTGATAATGATCATAAATGATTATGTTTCTGGCTTGTGTATTACTATGCTGCACTTTTACAGATATTTTAGGAAGGTCCCACTTATAAATTGTTTACTGTGTAATAGTGTAATAGTATGTCATGTTACAGCAGTAATCTCATACATTTGAGTTTATTGAGTTTTTCTTTTTGAATCACATTGAGGATTAAACCCAGGGCCTCTAGCATGATAGCCAAATGCTCTACCAATTTAAGCCATGCCCAAATCACTTTCTTCATATTTTGTTTTGGGGATAGACTCTTCCTAACTTTGTTTAGTCTAACCTCAAATTTGTAATCCTTCAGCCTTTGACCTCCCATTAGCTGGGTTTACAGAGTTACCCCTGTCTATTTCATCTCTTGTTCACATCATCTTTTCTTATTCTTGTTTAATTGTCTCTTACTTTGTCCCTCCTGATTCTTGAATCAGTGTGCAGTGATAAGTTATATCATGTAAACTTTGCAGATGATATTCACGCAATCACAAAATTGTATAATGATGCATTTTCCAAAATGAAACCCAGAACTGAGCAACATGTGGACGTCTCTTCCATACATATGCACAGCAGATCCAGACTGTGGGCTCTATCCCATGATCAAATCTAAACTAGTACATTGTTTTTGTTTTTATTTTGTTTTGCTTTGCCAGTCCTGTGGCTTGAATTCAGGAGGGCCTGGGCACTGTCCCTGATCCTCTCTGTTCTCGAGGTTAGTGCTCTACCACTTGAGCCACAGTGCCACTTCTGGCTTTTTTTTTTCTGTGATGTGGTACTCAGGAATTAAACCCAGGGCTTCATGTATACTAGGCAAACACTCTACCACTAAGCCACATTCCCAGCCCTAGTACATTGTTTTGTAACTTTGCCAAATTGTCTCTTATTAAAAATCCAGAGCATAGGCTGTTGTTCTAGCCATGCATTTTGTCTCTTGATATTTTATGAATCTTTTGAACTCAGCTTTGCCTTGAAGCAAAAAGAAAAGAACAGGGCTCAAATTAAATGTTAGTGGAATAAAAAGACATAAGAAAAAAGTACCAACTTACAAGTCACAGAAGGTTTACAGAGAATGCAACAACAAACAAACAAAAACCAAGGCAGAAAAAAAAGAACAAAAAAGCCAAGGCAAACACAGAACACATGCTCCAGCCAAATAAAGTGAGTGGGAAATTTGCATATTTTCATGCTCATTATTTAAAAATGATCTGTTCCTTGAATAGTTCAACTTTTTCTTGTAGCAGTAAAGCATTTTGTACATCAGAAATTTCTAAAGCCTTTGATCACACATTGACAGTACAGAATTTGGGAGAGTTTATTCTAATATATAGATATATTATTTTTTCAAGTCCTAGCCAGCATTGCTCTGTCAGGGATAGAACCCTCACTGAGTATGTATTAAATATTAGCAAAATACACTTTTCTTCCCTGTTCGTTCACATATAAATGGATATTGTAATAATTCTAATGTTTTTTTTAAATCGTATCCTACTGACTTACTTTGTGTTCCTTGGCATTATTTCCACAATAATCTTATTAGGTTTAAGTAGTTTTATCTACCCATTGTCATTGTGCATATAGATACATCATATATGTACACATACATGTATACATATATGTATGTATAAGCATACACATGCATATATATACATAAATGTACATATACATGTGTATATGTATACGTGTATGTATGCATAGACACATTACATATGTATACATGTATATATTTATATACTCTTATATCCACATATGTACATGTATACATATATAATGTGTGTATACACGCATGCACATATACATATACACATGTATATGTACATTTATGTATATACATATATATGTGTATATATGTATATGTATGTATATATGCATATATATGTATACATATATATGCATGTAGACATGTATAATGTGATATGTGTGTATACGTGTATATACATATACACGTATACATATATAATGTGATATGTGTATATACATGTATATACATATATACATGAATACATATATAATGTGTATTTACATGCATGCATGCATATATATATGTATGTTTCCTGACCTCACTATCACTTAATTGATGTCAAGCTCATGTCATTTGAATGTAGTTGAAGTAAAGATTCTGCTGCATGCAAAGGGTATAAGCAAGATGGTTTCTGTGGAGTGATATTAACCTCTTCCTGCATGCATAGCCTTCCAGGCACCAGTTACTGACAGCCTTGTCTGTTTTCCTGAGCAAGGCTAAGTGGAGACCACTGCTTGAAGACTAGTCATCAGCTCTCCTAGTTTGTCTCAGGAATTGGTTGTAAACGACTCAATGAATAAACACACTAGAGCAAAACATGACTTTTTTTTTTGGTAGGTTCATATAGCAGACCATAAAAAAAAACCCATATACTTGGCTAGCAGTAAAATCTATCAAAGTTTTTCAACAGCTCCATATTTTTTACATTCCTTCGCTGCCACCAGCAGATGCCTCTACATATGTTCCTTGATTTTATGGGTGCATTACAACTGCATCAAAGCTGTTGTAACATTGCAGACACATTTTTATGGGGAGCGATTTCAGCCTCATGCCATCCGGCTGGCCCACCCCAGCCTTCTGTTACTAGAGAGGAATAGCAAAGACACTTAATGACGGGGATAAGGAGCGACAGAAAGAGTAGGTGGCTCATGATATTCTCCTTCCTCTCTGTGAGGGCAAGGGACAAGAAGATTACATTTCTTTGTAGATCATCAGCACGATCAGCTTCCTTCCAGATGGCCTAAGAGCCAAGCGTCAGAGCACCCTCATTTCTGAAAGAAAATAATACCCCTGAGGAAGCAATTTATAAGCTCCATAATGACAGCAGGACATGTGTATGGGGTCAGGTAGTATGCTGATATTTCCAGAGTGACTATGATAATTATATCATGACTAACATTGCAGGTAATAATTATGTCATTGGTATCAAGCATTTAAGCTGTAACTGGAAGAGGGGAAATACTACCAAGAGTATTGCTTTGTAGGGGCCCATTTATTTTTTTTTCTTTCATTTTTCCATAGATCTAGGTAGCCAATGGTATGGCAGCCCCTTGTCTCTGTGGTCAGAAGGTCCTCTAGCGTGATTCCTCTCCCTTCAAGACTTGCCTTTACTGACCACACAGGGAAGTGAATGGCACATGAGAAAGAAGTGCCAGGCTGGGTTGTAGGAAGGACTAGGGAGGAAGCACATACCAAGTATAAGAAAGGACAAACGTGATGGCTGCCTGATGGGGCCGAAGACAGAGACTGATGTAACCATGGAAAGGCTTGAACAAGGCCTCTTTTGAAAGTCACATGGGAGCCTGAAATTACATTTTAACAGGAGAGTTTGCAAAGCTCAAAGGGCTTTCAATCTGCATCAATTCCAATGTCGTGAAAGTTATGTTCTTCAGAATGATCTGGATATTAACAAACCACTGTGAGTGTTAACTAGGCATTTACGTATCAACTTCACAGGGGGCAAGTGCATTTTGTGGCATATTTTCTTACTCTGACATCTAATGTTCCAGGCTCCGTGCTAAGGTAAGCTTGCCTTGTAATTTGCCAACTTCTTGATGTAAACCCATTTTGAACATCTTTGACAGAAAAGAAACCCTGAATCAGATGATGCTAAAAGAAATGTCAAAAAATTCCCCCAAGCAACCTCACTCCCCTTTACAGATGGGGATGGCTGGAGCAGAGCGGGAGACAGAGAAGTGATCTGCTCCAGGTACAAAGCAGAGTGGAGGACAGGCTAGAAGTGGAAACTGTGTTTTCAGAGTTACTTTGAATTTTCAGCTTGAAAGTAAGTGTTTTTAACCCATAGTCTGTTACGTCTATCATGGCTGTGATGCATTCAGCCCTTGGAAGGATGTGTAATTTTGTGTCTTAAGCACTTTTCCATGGCAGTGTTGATGATTTAAAAAAAATTATTGTAAAGGTGATGGACAATGGGGTAACAGTTACCCAGGTAAGACAATGAGTTCATTTCTTCTTAAACACTATTACCCCCTCCTTCATATTCTCCTGCTTACCACTCACTGCTTCCCCCTGCCCCCTGCCAAGTTTATAAAGGTGATGTATGGAGGGGTTACAGTAACATAAGTCAGGTAAAGCATACTTTTCTTTCTGAACGGGGCTGGTGATGGTTTATGCGTAATGATGTCAACCTCTTCCTCCTGATGGACTGGGCCTGAGCCCATTGCAGTACCCTCCTATTAGTGCTATTGAGAAGATCACATGACCTCTAATAGGTGCTACCCACGATGTGTTCCCTGGTGTTCTCTCTATCCTGCCTTTGCACTGTCCAGAATATTTGACTTCTCCCTAATAATCGTAATAGCTGTTATCTTGTGAATTGCTCTGTCTGGCCTTTAACGCGACCAATCACAGGACCACAGCTGTCCTGTGCCACTGTACCTGTCATGACCTTGGGTCTCCTCAGTGACATTAGTATGGAAAGAAGTCAGAGTGTATGCTCTTTTGGTATCATTATTTTTAATTGTACTTGGTCATTTGTCTTTTCTTTATTTTCCTAGGTGTTTCTGGGGTTTGAACTCATGATGTTGCACTTGCTAAGCCAGCCCTCTACTATCAGCCCTTCCATTTTGTCATTTATTTACTGCCTAGAGGAAATTTTCAAAACTTTATATAGTTCAGAAATATATACTCAGTATCATCTTACAGTATCTTTTTCTCCCACCATTACCTTAGGAGTAGCAATTTAGACTAAAGGGATTCTGTTTTTTTTCTTTTATTCTCTAGTAATATTCTATCGATAAAGCAAAACAATAAAAATTTTTAATTTGGACAAATTGTGTGGCTAATTCAAAAGATAGGTTCTGGCTTTTTTATTTGGCAAGACACACTTCTAGACTTTGAAATAAAATTTAGATTTCATATATTTTCCATTTGGCAAATGAGGAAAATGAAGTTCAGGATATGAAAATTGCTTGTACAAGTTTTCATAGATACGTAATAGCAGAGTCAAGATTCCAGTTCTTCCATCTGTTTCTGACATGTTTTTCCACACCACGTGTCTAGGCTGTACATGATGTTATGATAGCATAATATATCTGCGCACACACACACACATACATATATATATATATATATATATATATATATCACACTTAGTCTTCAGATTATCTCAGGAAGATGGTCCAAGTCCATTTTGTAGATTAAGAAACTGAGGCTCAGAAAGGTTAAATGAACCATTAAATATCATATACCTAATATGTTGCTAGGCAGAAGTTCAAATTCAAGTTGGCTTGTCTTCAGAGTCTAAGTTCTTCCTATCTGAGCCAGTGACTTTTAAGTAAAATGCAGTTGTTGACTAAATGTTCAATCATACTTCCAAATCTCAATTACTTGTGTACGAACTTTTTGTGCTAATGGTTCTTTTTCAAGCTCATTTTCTCTCACAATATTTCTGCTATTTCAGTAGTAGAGAATTCAAGAATATAAAAGGACATGGGCAGTCCAGCCAGAAGGAATATAGCAACCAACAGAAGATGTGACTGAGATTTTTAATTTTTTTTCAAGGTTTGCCATATGGAGACAGGATTAGCTTTTGTTCTAACTGACTTACTAGATTAGCATTATGACACATGATGAATATAAGCCACAAGGGAACAAATAGTTTGAATGCATTCAAAGAAAAGATTTCTAAAAGTCCCAGCTGTCTAAATATAGATTAGGCTGTCTTAGAATGTGAGACTATTCAGTAGAAGTGGGGTGACCCCTTGGGGGCGTTGATCTAGCTGGGATCAGATGACATTTAAGGTCCTTGAAACTGGATGATTCTCTGACAGGGCTTGGCATTCCTGCATATTCAACCCTGGATTCTTGCCTGCTCATTCTGCCTGTCTGGGATGAGTTCCCAAGCAGTTGGCACAGGTGGCTTAGGAATGTGGAGAGCCAGGAAGGGGAGTCTTGATAAACTCTGGAGTGCCAGTCTGTATCACACGGAGATGAAGCACATTAAGGCCATGTGTTATCACTGGGCTTTTGTCAAAGTCCTACAGGAAAGGTGGAAGAGAATGTAATTTGTAATAATCCTTTCCATTTGTGTTTCTTCATATCTTTGTGTGAGTAATCAGAAAGAAAGAACCCCCAACTAGGTGTTATTTTGAAAGGGCACGAGAGAGTTAATATCTCACATTTTGAGAAAGATTCCCATTTGCAGTATCAATAGTTTTGTTTGGATGGAAGTAATAGATTTGTTTGAGTAGAAGTAATTATGGTAATACCAAGATAGTATACTTATTATTGGGAGAGTGTTGTATTAGTGATATTAATTATTATTATTATTATTGACATCTTATGAGTTAGAAGAGTAAGATGTAGAGAAAGCTTACAAAACAAGGCCACACAGCTACAAGATGGCCATGTTACTGAGCATATTTAGATTTATTTGGTATCTCAGAATGTGTTCTTTTGTTGCTGATAGTTTCCCTATTTATGATTCTCTTTATATAATAATGTTTGTTAATATTGCTCTGTTGCTAGGCTGCACCTTCTTTTTCTCTTTATAAGATGTTCAGAGGAGCACAGAAGATCTCTTCTGGGTATATTTTGCAAATGTGTGAACTCTCCATTAGTAGAGTGGAAAAAGAACACTGGACTCAACACTGACTTTTGTTTGATTCCACTGTATTCTTCTCAATTGATTTATCTTTAAACAAAAGAACGTTATTTTGCCTTCTATGAACGCAAAGTTTGTGGCAAGTACTTAGGTTCTAAGGGTATCTTGGGGGTAAACCAAGGAAGTAAATGTAGAGGAGAAAGGAGGGAAGATCTTGAACCTACACTATGAAGGTTACTGGTCTAGGTAACAACCTCTTGGAGCCCGAACAGCATTTGCCAAATACTTCTCAGAATGGAAATATGGCACCCTAAAGCACTCCTAGCCCTGTTTTTTGGGAGTTACCCACAGGAGCTTCTTTACTGCTCAGGAAGCAGATCCTGGAGCAGGAAAATTGCCTGCCTCAGCCATCGGCAATTCCAAGGGAGCTGGAGCATTCCCAGAAGATCAAAGGTGCTATATTCTCTTTTATTAAAGTCCTTCCATATATAATGTATAAATACCTTCACCATTTTTTTTCAGTGTGGAAGTTGAAGTCTGAAAAGAGAACTGATTTACTGAAGACCCTCGAGGAGTTAGTAAGCCTCAAGTTCAGCTGAATCCTCTGGCTGTGGCCTTGGTACATGGTGGTTCTTTCCCTAACGGATACTAGGAATGACTAGTTAATGACCATTTCCTTCTTGTAACTGTTAGGTTTAATTAGGTCATTGAGAAGAGAACACCATGTGGTATTCAGGCAGAAAGAGAAGTTTTGTCCCAAACTGCTGTCCAGCCATGCATGATGGAGACACATGGCCCAGGAACTGGGCTACTGTCTGGCCTGGGGTTTACCTAGGGAAGGGGCAGAGAGAAGGCGTGGCCAGGTGGGGAGAAGGTATAACCATGCCTGGTGTGCTTGTGACCTTAGAGGAGGAGGAGGTTACTGCCTCCAAGAATGCCAGTTACCTAGGTAATGCAGGTACTGGGTGGAGACTTAGCCAAGAGGAGGGAGAAATCTGTCCCAGGCCTTCCCAAGTAGACCTCGCACTAACCTGGCATTCTAAAGATGGCTATCTGCAGTGGTTTTACTGAGCCTTTTCAAAAGTTATCCATTGCAATTACTTTATACATACTTTTTAAAAGGAAAAAGAGAGAAGTTATCCCACTACTATTCCTCCCAAGAGAGTACAGTAAGAAGTTTCAGGATAGTAATGAAAGAGGGACAGAGGCCGCTCTTCCTTGAGAACGGTGCCTCTTCCACATTGTTCCTCTCTACGCCTTATCATCCTTTCACACGGCCATTGCCAATTGCATTTGCATGCATCCATCTTGCACAAAAGGCTCCAAGAGTGACAGGGGAGGGATTGCCAGAACATGAAATCCAATAAGGACACTGAGTTCCATCTTCTGAACTAAGGAGTGCAGTAATTAAAGCGGTATTTACAATGCAGTAAAGGCAAAGCTAATTACTGGCAAATGAGAGCAAGACAATGCACTTTCCCAGTGAAACTAGACTGGGATCAGCCTTCATTGTAAATCCTCTAAATGTCTCTTTCATTAATTATGAGCTTCATAATCCCCTCCAAGGCAGTATTTGCTTAATTTATAGCTAGTCAATGGCAAAGGATTAATAAAAACTGAGGTAGGAGTAATAGAGCTCAGAACAACAGTTTGGCCCTGGGACTTCTCACCCGGGAGGAAAGACCTAAAGTAGAAGGGGACTATTGGTAAAAACCTTAAACCAAAACGAAGGCATTCTTGTCAGCATGCAGCAATACTTGATCCTTTGCCAAGGTGCTTCTAGAGCACAGTAAGACCGGACATAATGGGAACTCTCTTTCCATATCTTTATTACTAAGAGATAGAACTTGGCTTTGGGGCCTTCATGAATGGTGCTATCACCACCATCACTAACCATCATTGCCTAAGGAAAGTGTTTATTATGTAGGCTGTGAATTAAACTACAAATGATCAACACAGGTACAAAATGTTTGCTGTAAAATTATATTCTTGGTTTTGTACAGATACCTATGGCATTGTCAAATATCTTTCTCTTCATCCTTCTCCTCTTGTTCATCCTCACAAACCCCTTTTTGTGTCTGTTGTGGGGTTTGAACTCAGGGCTTGAGCACTGTCTCTGAGCTCTTTTTTGCTCAAGGCTAGCACTCTACCACTTTGAGTCACAGCACCAATTCCAGTTTTCTGGTGGTTAATTGGAGATGAATCTTATAGACTTTCCTGCCCTGACTGGCTTTGAACTGTGATCCTCAGATTTCAGCCTCTAGGGTAGCTAAGAGTATGAACCCCTGGTACCTGTATGTCTCCTTTATGGCAAAATTTTTAGAAACTATAAAAGTCTGAGTATTTTCTTTTCTTTTGTATTTATTTTATTTTAATTTTATTGCAAAGGTGTTGTACAGAGGGGTTACAGTTACATACAGTGTCACCATGTATAATGTGTCTCACTATGGATCAGGAAAATTTCAACATAGAGGCAATGTGGTAGTTTCTTATAAGACATCATGCGGGAAAGCAGCATGGTGGTTAGAGGAACTGGGGGACAGAAGTGGGAGGTTGGGATCAGAAATCACTGATAGGCTGGGAAGAAATGACAATTACATGCTCTTATTTTCCAATAGAGGAATATCTTGAGATTTTTTTTCAGACAGGCTTGGTGCCACTCCTTTAGGTTCTTGGTCTTATTCCTCTAAAGCTCAGATCATTGACTTTCTTGCCTAGGGTGGTTTGGATCTGCAATCCTCAGATCTCAGCCTCCTGAGTAGCTAGGATTATTTGTGTGAGCCACCAGTGCCCAGCTTTCTCAATGTTTCTCTGTCTCTCTCTCTACCTTTCTCTCTCTCTCTCTCTCTCTTGAGGAGAAGGAAAATGTAATGGTGAGATGAGCTTCTATTTCTTCTCAATAATGGCTCATGTGTGAGTATCATAAGGGAGACATGCCCTTAGCATGCAAAATCATGAATAGTTCTCTATTTGAAAATGTTGCAGCTTGATATGCCAGAAGAGCTTGTGTTTCAGAGCTTGATCATCATTGACATAAACATCTTTTTCATTCACCACATAGGTCTCATGGTTTCCCTTATTTGCAATAACTAGTATATATCTGAGACAAGCAGAAAAGGTCAGATAAGTTGATGTTAGGTGAAATGAACCCCAAGATAAGTATTCAAATGTTTTTTTTTTTCATGCAATTGTTTCTAACATATTTATAAGATGATTTCTTTGTTGCTTTGTATGTCCCTCCCCCATGGTATAACCCCTGCTTTCATTGTATTTGATGTTGGTATAATTTGTGGAGGGGAAGGGCAAAAACAAATTGTTTAAATAGGGATACAAGTGGACCCATTGCAACAATGAGATGTACAAGTCGTTATGTCGAAAAACGAACTTTACAATTTTGGCGAGGGAGTGGGGGCTGGAGATGGGAAGGGAGAGGAAGGGGAAACAAATGAGGAGGCAGCAATGTTTGATAAGAAATGTACTCTGAGTTTTAGGAATGAAAAGTCTTGCTTTGTAGGGTATGGAAGGTGATTCCCCATAAATTAAGCAGTCAGCATAAGCCTTTGCCAAGTGAGCCTTTCAAATATGCCCTATTGACTATTCATTATGGACTGTGCACCGCTATGTGTTGGAGGAAAGGTGAGCATTCTTCTTCCTTCTAGCTAAAGGAAGTGAGGATCCCTCCTTTTTTTCTCAAGGCCAGCATCTTTCTTCATGTGGCTTTAAACCCCATTGTCTGCAATGGACTACTTATCAGGTGGGGCAAACCTAACTCTGCCCTAATCCCAGGTCTGCCTTAACCAGTTCTTTTCTTCAGAAGGAGTTTTTTCAGTCCTAAGAGATTTCTGTGTAATATAAAGGTCTCTAAATGAACCTGAATCTTTGTAGGCATTAAACACGAAAAAGGAATTGTCAGCAACTGCATGTCACGTACACACGCTTTATGTTCAGTATAAATAACATTTCTTTCTATTCAAGGGTTGTCCTCAGGAAGATTTGCAGTTGACAATGTTTATCATCTTTGATTTGATTTCCTTAGTTCTCTTCACTTTCCAGATTTGGTGTATTGAATTTTCTACTCCTTGAGGCACCCCTAAATAATCCCTGCCTATTAGCTTTATCACACTTCTTACTTGGCTGTCTCTTTTTATTAGGTGAAACGTGTTTTCATTACGATTAAAGAGGTAATGTATATTTTATGATCACTGAAATGGTGACAGTATATCAGGGTTAGTTCTAAGAGATGCCTTTGGCCATTTGGAGCTGATATGGAGTGGCTGGGGCACACAGTTACAAATGGGGACAGACCAGGGTGGAGAAGATACATGGAGGCAGTGATAATTCCAGAAAAACGATACATCACTATGAACGGAATTGGCTATCGGCAAACACCACTATGAACCAAATTGGCTATAGGCAAACACTGAGCAGTAAACCAGAAGAGGAAAAGAAGTAACAGGTGATAGGATCTGTGAATCTCATCTAGGGAATTGTGTTTAATAGACTTACAATCCTGTATCTAAAACCCTTGGGATAAATCTATTTTGGAACTCCACCTCCTTCAGATGTTTGGAAGGTATTAAAGAATATATCTTGCATCTGCACTTTATATAAACACCTCCTAGAGAGGTCTAGGGCAGGACCCCATTATCAGACATTTTTGTCAGCAAAGTGGATAAATATTCACACTAAAGTGAGTACATAAAGATTAAAAATAACTGCATGTCAGTCAGTCTAGGTCAGATTTTTTTTCTCCACTAAATGAGATCAAGTCAGGTTATATTTTTTGACATCAAATAAGTTAAGAAAATACTTTGGGCTTTCAGAACTTTTTTTTTGTATTTTTGCATGGCTAATAGTGGACTGTGAGCCTGACTTCAAAAGCAAATAAAGTCAAGAGAACAAATACTTCTCATGCTCTGTTACCTTTGCTCTCCTGGAGTTCATCTGTCCAATAAGTCTATAGAAGTTTGCTGAGTGACAGCAACACAAAAGACAGGAGAAGCAACAATATAGGAAACCCCTGTGTATGTGTAACTTACAGCCCAGAGCCAGACACATGCACACTTTCTTTATTCTTCCTCTTTCCTGTTGTGTTTAGGTAGAGCAACTATTATTGTTCACCTTCCTTCACCTTGCTGTGAACTTTCCTGTGTAGCCTCCAAAAGAGAGTAGTTGCCTCTTCTGTATTTTAGCCTGTATTATTCATTCTTTTCTCATCTGGTCTCCCAGTCACACTGAGAGTTCTAAGAGTTGTAGGAAGCCTAGTCCAGAGACTGGTGCATAGTAGCTGCTAAGAAAATAGTTGGTAAAAAATACTTGTTCTGCCGGGTGCTGGTGGCTTACGCTTGTAATCCTAGCTACTCAGGAGGCTGAGATCTGAGGATCACAGTTCAAAGCCAGCCCGGGCAAGAAAATCCATGAGACTCTTATCTCCAGTAAACCATTAGAAAACCATAAGTGGAGTTGTGGCTCAAGCGGTAGAGCACTTACCTTGAGCTGAAAAGTGCAGGGACAGTGCCCAAGCCCAGAGTTCAAGCCCTATGACCAACAAAACAAAAACAAAACAGAAAACAAAACACTAAACAAAAAAAAACTTGTTCCTTTGGATGGCTGAAGCACCCTCAGTTTTCAATTTTAGTGAGTTCTCTCTCTCTCTTTCTCTCCCCCCCCCTCTCACACACACACACATATGAAAAAAATTAAGCTCTATCCTTTTCTGAATGGTTACCTCTTATTGGAATTCTTAAATTAAAAGGAAGCAATGAAACAGATGTTTAGCATCACACACCAGCAGTGAATCACCAATAGTGCTGATAATTTTACCTTTTCCTCCTGACTTAGCTCTACAACATTATTACCCTTTTGCACTATTGGATATTAAAATCATATTAATAATCAAGAACTATATTAATCTGTCTGAAAGTTAAATAATGCAGTAGCACATTTTCAGGCTAGTGGCAGCCACTGGGTGTAATTTACTGAACACAAGCTTAACTCCTTTCTTCTCTGGAGAGTCAAGACTGTTTTCATTTCTTTCTTTCTGTTTTAGAAGATTAATTAGCATTACGATGTCTCGGCATATGCAATAAAATCAATGCCATTTGGCTGAGTAGGCTTTTCAAAGTTACATATTGAAGTTATAGGAGTGAACTCACCAGAGACAAGGTATAAAGGCTATTATTTTTAGAGTGAATATCTACTTCCTTCCCACTGCTCTTTGATGTTCTGTTTGGGGTGCTTAGAAATAAAGGTCAGAAAATGCACCAGCACTGAATTCTAGGAGTTCTTTTCTGTAGTGCTTCCTGTCTAAGTGTCTTTGGGTACTTAACCTCTAGGGACTTGGTGTTTCTACTTGTGGGAGAGAGAAATGTTTTCCCTTTCCTGAATTCTGGGTTCTATTGCGAAACTGAAAGTAGTATTTCCTGAGAATTTCTTTTAAGCTCTTGAAAGGATTCGTGTGTAGAGTCAGGTTGGGTATATTGGAGAAATTTAGAAATCTGCTCTGCTATTCATGTCTGTGCCCCCTTCCCAAGCAATGCTAAGGCTGAAGCTCTGAGGTGTCGATTTGATTAAATGTGCCAGCTGGCTGACTTCTGTTCCTCCACATAGCACGTTCCTGAAGACTTCAGTGCAAGTTGACTTCCTTAGCAAAGTTTGCCTTTTTCTGTTATTCAATCATATTCTTTCCCTGCGACCTGTAACAGCTGTTCTTTCACCATTACACCATTTCTTCCTGATAAATTAAAAACAATTCTAATTAAATGCTATAATGAAACTATCAATCTATGTTACTGAGGCAGAACTGTAATGTAATTAGTTATTGATACCACAATGCAGGGTTCTGTTAGATTGAGAGTGGGATGGGTGGCTAATGCTTGGATTCTCCCAAGACAAATGGTCATGGATGGAGATACATAAGTAATTTATCTGGTTGTTTTCTCAAGGGACATTTGTTTGGTTAATATGGTCCATTGGAGAAGTATAATAATATTATTCTGAACTATTTACACAATGGCTCTCAATATTACCAATGAGGGTATATAGGAACAGAATAAGTTATTTTCTTTGGATAGCCTCAGTAATAATTAATTTTTATAAAAAAGCAACTAATTAAAGAAATGCATAGAAATCATAGAGGTATAATTATAAGTTTGTGTGTGTGAGAGAGAGACAGACAGAAAGAAAGAGAGAGTTGTGGGGCTTAGACTCTGGGGTTGGGCACTGTCGCTGCATTCTTCAGCTCAAGGAGAGCATTCTACTGCTTGAGCCACAGCACCACTTCTAGTTTTCTGATGGTTAATTGGAGATAAGTCTCATGGACTTTTCTGCCTGGGCTGGCTCTGAATGGCGATCCTCAGATCTCAGCCTTCTGAGTAGCTAGGGTTACAGGTGTGAGCCGGTGCCTGGCAATGACAAGTTTTGTAGTTTAGATACAATTCTTACTCTAAGGAAACTGATAACAGAAACTACCAGGAAACCAGAACTCTAACTTATAATTTATTTTGTGCATTTCTTCCTTGATTCTATTTGATACAGATAATATTTAATAACTACTTAAACACTTTGTTTAAAGTAGTGGTATAGTCAGCTGTATATATTTCCCCAGGACTTTATTAAAATAGAACACTTTAATAAAAACTATCCTTATGAACATTATCTTTCTTGTAACCACTAAAAACCACATTCATTGAATGCATGAACAGAGAAAAAAGGCCTGAAAAATCTACGATCACATTAAGATTGAGCCACCACGTCCCTGGAATAAATAACAAATGCTTAATGAACAAATGATTCTTGAGTCTCTGCAGCAGTGCTGGCATGTTAGCATGAATGAAATTCCTTTATTTTGCATACAAATATATGACTGTATGATTGTTTAGTTTTCCAGTTACTATAAGTGTTCAGCACTGCAAACATTTTATTAAACCAGTAAATGAATTTTTTAAAGGTTACTTGTAAAGTATGGCTCTTCAGGAGAGTAAGAAGACAAACAGTCTTGAGTCAGCCAACCAGCAACAATTCTTAGTCAGTGTCCTTCGGCAGAGAACATAGTGGCTCTCACTGTGTTAGTCTGGATGTCTAAAATTCTGCCACTGCTCCCTGCAAGCAATAGAATGTCTCCTCAAAACCAACTGCTGAACTGTCAATGCCCACATTCTCAGAATCGAGTGTTGGTCATCACCTACAGTTCCTGTGTGCACTTGTGCGTGCAAGTTCTAGTGTTAATATTGAGTTTCTGCACCCTAGTAGCAGGTACATCTGCTAATGCAAGTTTCTTGGTCTTTTGGAACAGTAGGCTGCTTACAGGTAGAAGAGGACCAGCATATAACAAATATTGGGGTCTTGGTGAATGTTCACTACACAGAATCAGTCCAAGTAGATCATTTGTTCACCATATTAAAAGATTACAGACCTGACATGCTTGACATATTTAAAAAAATAAAATGGAAAAATTACGAATCTACAAATTACAATTCATCAAGTTATCCACAGTCTGCCCAGATAAGGGAAAAATTGGATTTTTATTGAAGTAAAAGCAGAATAAAAGGGTTTTGTCAATAGACCTTTCTGGAGTACAGGATGCAAGTTACATAGATGTGCTCTTACTTTTGTGACAATTTTCTGGTGTGGAATTTATAAACTAATAGAAAAAAAGTACTGAGATTTCTTTGGTTTGGAAAGGACAGAGTTAGAGAGGAGCATGAAAAGACAAGGTCAGAATGAACAGGGATTAGTACAAAATTGATTCCATAGAAGGAAAAGTTCATTTTTTTTTTAACAGTGAGGTCTATTGAAAACAAAGATTTATCCTTCAACATGTTTCAGGTATACCATGATGCCTCCAGAAGAATATGCGGTGGGGAAAAATGCCTTTGTTGGAACTCTCCCTATTTAAAAGAGATTTAAAGTTCAGTTCTATAGGATTGCTGGGAGGCAAAGAGATCAGCCAAATCAGAGAGCATTATTCTAATTTATGCTAATTTCTTCTACCTAACCTCAAGTTTATGCTAATTTTCTCCCATATAACCTCACAGACATTTTTTCCCTATTTCTTGGTAAAGTTTTAAAATATTAAACATGCTTTTTCATCCTCCTGATAATTCTATTCTCTTGAACTTCTTTTTATTCAAACAGTGAGGGCATCCTAGGCTTTTGCCTCAAGAAAAGGATGTGGCAAACCAGAAAGAAGAAAAAACAACCTACCCAATCTCTTCCTGGATTTAAAGCTTACAGCAGTGAGAGAGCTCTAAGCATAGATAATAATGTTTGGGGAAATAGCATGAGACAGATGAAAAGTACTATTACCTCTGAAGCACATTCTGCAACTTTTTTCTATCACTTCCATTGCTATGATCCTGTTTTCTCCAACAGATATTACCCAGTCTCAACTCTAGGAAATAGCAAGATCCCCAGAAAAGGCTGCCTGCTGAATCCATGTGTTCTTGCCAAAGTCTCAGAGCCCCACAGTTTAGGGAGACTAGAAAGATTCCTCTAACACTAAGCAGCAGAATACAAAAACAGCAGAAACTGCCGCACCTGTCACATTGATGTGAAGATGAATGAGGCATGTCCTCTTCAGCTCCTCGTGTGGGCTGGTGACCAAATCCACACAGGGCTGGGCGTGCCACCTTGTTTCATGTAGTTTATGCAAACTCTCCCTATCCCTTGAAAGCTTCCCCAGGGAAAAAGCTGAGATTTCAAGATATCATATAAGCCATGAAAGATAAGTTATGCTTTTATATACCAGTAAAAAATGTTCTTTTGTATACACTTCATCCACAGGGAAGTGGAATTGCTTTTGTGCCCCTTGTTTTTAGTTACAAAGAACTCGGTTGTTTTGTGGAACATAACTGTATTTACATGCCACTTACAGAATTAAGGATTCTAAATAGATAATGATATCTCTTCTTTACTCAGTATGCTTCCATGCAGGAGATGCAATTTATTTTTATGAAAGGGAATAAATACAAAGGCAAGTGGTTTTTATGACTGAAGTTGTTATCCACCATAGAGGCTTAGAATTTCTAGGATCACTATCATTGGCCTTTTGTTTTCTACTTTATTTTTGCAAGTGCACACACATGAATTTAGTACTTTTCTTCTACATGGGAAGAAGGTAAAATAATAAGTGAATATCACCATATTTTAACAATAGAAAACTATAGGCTTGGAAAATACCCATGCATTAAACCATTTACTTATTTTAGAACTAGGCTAAATGAAACTCAGGAACAGTGTACAACTTGTTATTCTTACACTATTCCTTTTTTACAAAGCTGTTTTTAATCATGATTTTCTTGTGTTTTTAGATCAGTTCTCGTGTTTAAGAAGAATTTTTTCCAGAATGCAGTCTTTTCATCTTAGCTCAGAAATCTTTCTAGGTATTTGTCAGTCTCTGTCTAGGCCTTTTTCTATATGTTTGTATGTGTGCTGCTCTCTTCTTGCTAGATTTCAATCTCTAACTACAAAAGTAAACCTACAAATAAATGAAAAACCCTCTAATTTGCTAAGGTAAATGCCACTTGTAAATTTAAAATCTTCTGGTCTTATGCTACCTTTCTGTTGCATCCTGAGTAAGATGAAAAATAGGAAAACAACAAAATCCCATGGTGTTGCTGGCTGCATAAAATACTGAGATCAAGAAAAATAGAAATTTCCTTCACTCTGTACAACTAAATTTCTCTAATTTTTTCCCTTATATTATTAATTTTATCAATAAATTTAAGAGACATTAATTCAGTTAATGAACTCATTTATATGTAGGAATGAATAATTGAGTTTACATGAAGAACACATTTCTTCTTTGAAGTTTGAGAAGCAGTGGTATTAACTTTTGCAACTTTCTTCTAATGCAATCTCCTTTCACAAGTTTACAAAGCTTCCTGTTTCCATTCAGGTTTACCTTGGATATAGAAAACAACCAAACATTTTTTTTCTATTTGGCTAATATTTATGGAACACCCAATATCTACAAGCTACTATATGTCATGCCTTAGATACAAGAATGAACAAAATCCCTCCCTTCAAGGAACCTGGATTCTTGTAGAGAAGATAAGACTTACACACATAACAAAGTATAAGTAGAAAAGGATAATTTTGCAAGAAAAGTGCAGATAAATTGTCGAGGGCATGAAAGCCTGGTGAGATTACAGAACATAACAAGGTTTTAAAATAGATATAAATTGTTCCCTTCAGAATGTAAACACTGTGAAAGTATGTGAGTGTGTGTGTTTGTTGAGTATGACTGTTTCCTTTGTTCTATTTCCCAGAGATGCCCAGTGATGCTTTTATGTGATATAAAGTGAGTTACTCATTTGTGAACATCTCTCCCAGGTTGACTCATGGCAATAATGCCTGGAAAGTATTACTACACTTTATGTGGAAGGTACCATTTTAGTATCCTGGGGCAGTTTGTGGAGTGTTAGGAAACGGAGAATATTAACGAAAGGAATTACTCTTTGGGTAAGGTACTCATTAGACATGATATGAACAGGTGGACAAATAAGTTGGTGGTATGTTGAATCACAAATCTCTCTTCCAAATGCAAGTATCTTGGGAGGGACATTTTATAATCTCTGTGTGAGATTTTCTTTCCTGATTGATGTTCATGAAAATGTTATAGTTTCCTTTTGCTTGTTGAGCTTAAGGAGTTGGGACACTTGTCATTGAAAGACCCTGAAAGCAAAGGGTATTTGAAACACACAGAAAGAAAGCCATCTCCAACAGAAGACAGATGGCATGATTTGCTTTAATGGGCCATGTGTTCCTGGATGGCCTAAATCCGACTATGTCCGACTATGCATACTCTCTAGGCCCACTGGTTTATACTGAAAAGACATCTCTTTTCTTGTAAAGAATCTTGGCCTAAAACTCAAACTTGGTCGCTATCATATGCACTCATTACAGTTAAGATTAATTGGATTCTGCATAAGAAAAACTTTGCTCAATCATATAAATTAAGAGTAAGAATTTATTTACTTATGTAACTTGGACATATGCACTTACAGGGTCTCAAAAATTACCATCAACTCTTGTGTTGTTCTTTAGTTGTCAACAAATTGGCTCCTTACTGGTTTCATTTTTAGGCTCCACGTGGCAGCCCTGTGCATAACCTTAAAGAGGGAACTCCTCCACTCCTCCAAAAATGCACTCTGATTGTTTGAAAGCCGATCACGTGTCTACAATGCTTGACCTAATCACAATAGCAAGGGAATTCCTTCTGTTGATTGGCTGGTATTGGAATGTGTATCCCCCTAATTGGAATGAGGAATAATACTCCATCTAAACGTTGATTGATGGAGAAAAGGAAGATTATGAGTCAGAAAACCAAAAATCTATCACAGTGCTTTAGACGTCTTGCTACTTATTATTTGGTATCAGATGCATACCCAATTGCTAGGAGACCCAAAGACCTATTTGTACAGAATAGTTAAGAACAGATAAATCATAGAACTTAAAATGTAGATAATATTTGTGTGTATTCATGTACGTGTGTGTATACAGAATGGGAATAAAGAAATATAGGTACATACTTGTTGGGAAAATCCTAAAAAAATGTGTATACATATACAAGCATATATATATATATATATATATATATATACATATATTACTCCCACAGGGTTCAAATAATAGCTTAGTAGCATACATATTTTACCTACTAATATTATTCATAAAATAAATAATAAAAACAAATTTATATTTTAATTTTATCTGAATTTTGATTATTATAACATCTATTACAATTAGAATAGCAAATGCCTATGTTAATTCTGTGTAGTTGAACTAAATCAAATAGCAATTATTAAACTATTTTTCATGCATATATATTTTCATGTGTATACATATGCATATTGCATACATATACATATTGTTTATACAAATATGTATATGTGTACACATATACGTATATACATACATATCAGACCATGTATACATATATATAGAGAGAGAGCGATAGCTATCAGACAAATTCAAATACAATATTGATTCTAGATCATTCTTAGATGTTGAAGATGTGCTATGCTAAGTTATAGTGTTGATCTCTGAGCTTTCCAGCGTCTGTCCTATTAGGAAGGAGCGAGAAAGTCCTCCAGAACTCACCTTAATTTTATACTAAAATCAGGGATTTAGTTTTGCTAATGCAAAATTATTTCAATGATGAGATGTCCACATAGATATTTCTTTTGGAAATGTCTCTATGATTAACTGTTTCTTTCTAATCAACCCTATGATGGATTTTATGATGGATTTATTTCATTCATCATGCTACTCACTCTCAGTAGCTATCAGTGGTTCTTCTTCCCCAGCTTCCTACCTTTCGCTCTGTGGTAGCTCCAACTCTAAATGTCCCCAGTTTTTTTTTTGTAGCCTGTGTCCCTTTCTTTTACTTTATGTTCAGTCTCCATAGCTGAATTAATCTGGATCTAGAACTTAAATACCACCTACTTAAGTCAGTCTTGTTCTCTGTAATTCTGACTTCTTCCTAGAACTTCAAATGCTATGCTATCTCTAGATTAATGACTGGAGACCAAACAAATTTAACACTATCAAAACCAAACTTTTAATTTTAGCTCTTTGCTTCATTCCATTCTGTCTCTCTTAGAAACTAACCATCATTGAATTATTCTGGGACAAAAGACTAAAAGAAAACCATCTCTTTTGTTAATAACATCTAATTGGTTAGTAAGTTCTATCACACACATCATGCATTTGTTTCCACCATCAGGGGTACCATCTTCACTCAGACCATTATCTTTCTATTAGAGTTCTGAAAGTATCCCCATTATCTAGATTTCTTTTTTTTACCTCTATCTCCCTACAATTCACTCAGCACTGAGTATAACAGGTTATTTTGTTCCTCTTGCCTGAAGTCTTCCTGTGCTCTCCACTGCATTATATTAGAAACAGCAGATCAGAATTCTTTATTCTGTTTTGCCGTATGTCCGCTGTTTCTTTGTTTTTCTCCTGACCTCGTCTTAAGCTACTCTATCCCCTTTCTCACACTTTCCAAGCTGTCTTGGGCTTCTTTCTGACGCTGTAACAAATCGAACTCGTCACTTTCACAGGACTTTTGTGCTAGATTCAAACTATGCTTGAAATACTCTTTTCCATAACTGATGCATCCATAATCTTGATATTTAGATTTCATTGTACTTGCATGTTCTTCGAGAAGACCATTCTATTAACCACTCTGAGTTGCTTCCTAAAATATCATCATCATTTAATAGTTTGCAGAACTGTTTTTCACCATCGGATGTGTTTTCTCACTAATTTATTTTTAAAATGATTCACACTAGGATAGTGGTTTTGAGCATAGGATGGTTTTTGCCTTTGTGGTTAACATATTTATAGATATTTTTGTTTCACAATTGGAGGAATGCTATAAAAAACTGCTACAATGGACTGATCAACTCCTAAGATACAAGCTTATCTACTTCAAAGTAGCCACAGTGGTTGAGGTTGGGAAACTCTCTCAGATTAAAGGAATTCAAGTGCAGGGACTTTGCCTGTCCTATTTATGTCCTATTCACAGTGCCTAGAATAGTGCCACGATTCAGGATACTTAGCATCAGTAAATATATTGAATAACTGAACCAGCAGCCTGTGGAGAATGTGTTTGAGATGCTGTTTGAGATGCTAGCCTGGGCAAAAACTTCAAGAGAACTCAATGCAACTCATAGTTAGGTGTGCTACATGACTGCCATTCTAAGCTATATGCATCCATGCAGGCTTGTACAGAAAAGCTTTTGAGACTCCATCTTTATGGATATGGTTGCACATGACTGTTATTCCAGTGATAACAGGCAGCCAAAAGTAGATACCTTGCAGTTCAGGAAAACACCTATCTAGGAAGCGAGACCTTATCTAAAAAATAACCGAGACTAGAGGTATGGATCAAGAGGTAGAGTACCACTCTAGGAAGTACATGGCTTAGAATCCCAATCCCAGTTCATAAAAATGGTACTGAAATACTGAAGAAGTGTATGAACACAATCTTAAGACCTTAATACAGTCAAGAATCTCTTCTGAGACATAGATAATGAATTCTTGCTCACAAAATATTGTTAAGTCTGATGTACAGAAACAATCTAATTTGATGGTATATTAATTCACTGATATTATAAGAATTTATGATTTAGGAAATAATGATAACTAGAATTGCTTCTCCCACTGGCCTTAGGATATATGGAGTGTCTGTGGACAATATAAATTCAGATCAATGTGTTCCACTTGAAAAGCATTTTTTTTTCCTCAAAGCACAATTTTCATGGCAATTTGGAGTAAGCACCAGAGAGACTGCCTTGGTTCATATCTTCTACCATTTCATAGTGATTCTATCTCATAGATTCTAGATTTTTTCATGTTTTACCTTTCTAATTTGGACACTAGTGAAAGTATCTTTCCCAATGGACTTGCTTGGAACATAATATAGATTTGATATATGTTAAACACTGATAACAGAAATTAGGACATAATAAATGCTGTATTGAGTCTCTTTAAATGTTTAAAAGGAACATTCATTGTCTGTTCCTAATAGCTAAGGATCTTCTGCAAACCTTTACTGCTTAGGAGAGAAGATTCCTCATGATAGAAATATAGCTAGGTAGTATAATCACTCAGGGAATGGAAGACTGAGCTGAAAGTGTAGAGATACTTGTGTGTATATGCTAATAATAATAAGATGGTGATGACAAAGACAACACTCTGTGTCTAATAATCTTTCAAATTCCTTGGACACAGGTTCAGGTGAGAAAATGGCATTCTGTCTCTAATAATCTTCCCAGAGTCAGAGAATAGGCTACTCAGGGAAGTGTGCCAGGGCAAAGTTGTAATCTTTGTGTATTATTCTGCCGTCTGGTCCACAGATCTGTGCAGGGTTCCCTTCTCCTTGCTCTCTCTGACTTCACCTTCTTTGGCTCTTCCTGCTCTGCCTCTTGGCAGGTGGTGGAAATCAATAGGCAATAATAGGTGGGAAATGGTTGTGTTCCTTGGAGGAATTTCTGAGATAAACGGAAGGCCTTGTAGTTATTATATGACTAATGAATGCTGTTTTCCCTCACTGCACTCAGATACAGGCAGTGTTATTGAACTTGGCCTTCACCAACTGTGATATTGATTTCCTTTGCTGATTTGAGATTCTTTTCTCAAGGAACCTTAACCAAAGACTTGACATAAGGAAACCAATTCAAATTAGACAAAGTGTGCACTGAACTTCAGACCTAGATTTTAATTGATGGCTTTGGGTAAACTCTTTCGTTGACCTTTTCCCCTTATTTATATATTTATATTTTGTACAGAATTTTGGTTATTCTTTTTACTGCAAAGAGTACCTTAATAATTCTATATTTATATGTGGCAATTCTTCCTCATCCTATGTGTAAGCTTAAAGTAATTACCATGCTATATTCTGTCTCTATAGATTTACTTATTGTGGACATTTAATAGAAATGGAATCATGCAGCATGTGTCTTTCATGTCTGTGTTTTGGTTTTTTTTTACACAGTAGAGTATCAGTCAGATCTTCATTCTGATTTCTACATTTGGATTGCTTGTGGTAAAACTTAAAATCATGGCTAAATTTTCTATTCTCTTGTCTCTCAAGTACCGTTGGAGTGCTTTCTAATGTTTTTAAACTTTTATGCCTTTTGATTGTTATTATAAAGGTGATGCACAGAAGGGTTATAGTTATATAAGACAGAGTGCATTTCTTTCTGAACAGTGTCACTCCATCACTCGCTGTCTCTCATTCTCTCCCTCTCATCTCCACGCACAAGTTGTATAGTTCACGTGCAACGTAGTGTCTAGTGAGTGCCAGAGCTGTGTTTGTTCACCTTTTGCCCCACCATTTCTGTGCCCCCTGCCCTCCCAAAGGTAGATATACAAACAAGACAAAAGGAAAAGAGAACAGAAATAGCAACAAAACCCCTCTTGCTTCCAATCCCTAGAGTTTGTTTCAATAAATATTATTTTATATGATCAGATGCACATAGGTATCGATCCTTTGTATTTCTCTCCTATGAATATCCTCCTTTGATTTCACTGTGGGTGAATGCCTAGAGACCTGTATAATTTATCATCCCCTGGTGTAATTTTTTTTAACCATACAGTGTGTTTACTTGTAGATTTATAGGCACATTCTGGCTACCACTTACTTACTTTATCAATTGATGTAAATAGTATCTATATCAGTCAGCCAGAAAGACAGACACTTATGTAAGTAAATGCTTGAAAGCAAAATACAAAAAAAGTTCATGAATGGGAGAACTAATAAAGTTAATGTTCATGACATTACCTATGATATAGTCTAATATTAATATGTATTTACTTTCTACTAGGCACAATATGAAGAACTTTACATAGAGTGGTTGTGTGGGACCATAGAATGACACGTGACCAACCACAACATTTAACTGCTGATTCTAGACCTAACAGAGTTTTCACTTTCTTCACAGTGACCTGGAAGTTTCCAGAGAAAGATATCATCATTGATCCGAATTCTGTGCGTGGACTGTGGAAGCAGAGCTTCTGGCCAATTTGTGTAGAGTAAGTAGCAAGAATGAGAAAGAAGCTTTTATTGTTTTAAATAACCAAGGGATTCATTTGTTTATGTAAGAGATTTGCAACTGCATCATTAGTTTATCCCTTACTGATCCAGTCAAGTGTTAATCAGAAATGCAGCAATGAAATATACACAATCTGGTTCTAGAGTCTGAGTGTCTTGCCTTACTATAGATAGCCTATGTCTCCAAATTTAAAGATAAGATAATTAGGGCTCTGAGAGCTTGCAATCTGGGTTACTTTCTTGAATCTACTGAGTAAAATATCTGTCTTGAACACTGTTCTATGATTTCAGACTTTCTTCTCTATTGCCTATCTAAAACTATTACATAGTTTCTATTCTTGACCTTGTTATGCAATTTATTCTGTAATAGAGTTAAGTGCATTGCAGTGCAGCAAAACACATAAAGGAGTATCTCCTTAGTTGTGCATTTGGAATATTTTGCAGAGGAAGTGACATGTGTCACACACACACACTGAGAGAGGTGGAAGCAGAATATTAAAGCAGTTCCTGAGTTTTCTGCTGTTTCCTAGCATACATTATTGATATAATCTCCTCCAATTGAATGTGGACGAAGGCTGTGAATATGATGGGTATTTCTTCCATGCTTAAATTTAATTGCTTGGCAAAGGGAAAGGGATTTTGTAGGTAAATGGCTTGTTAGTGGTTTGACTTTAAATCAATGGGATGACTATTCTAGATAGACCGGATAGGATGAAATGTTGGGAGTGTGTGAGCAATATGGATGAGGAGGAAGCACATCTGCACTTCATGGCAATTAAGTCTTGCATGGGATCAGAATGAAGCAGCAGACACTGTGAAACAGGTATCACTCTGTAGTGTTCTTCCTTCCTTTAACATTTAGAGCTGATTCCACTGCAAAAGAACTGCCAAGTTCTCTATTCTAAGTCTACTTCCCAAAGAAGAGAACATAGAAAACCTTCACAAAGTCTGCCCTTAGCCATTCTCAGTGGGAATGAGCTTTTTTTTTTTTTTTCCTGAAAGCTCCTACTTTAGATATCTCTCTTGAAGATTTGGGATGTTTCTGCCTTGAAATTTCTGTTTGTGTTTTGCTTTTCTTATGACATCAATGACTTTCCAAAAATAGTATTTACATCTGATCTATTTCCTCATAGTTTCTAGTTCCTAGTCTTTTGGGCCTTGCGTATGTCACAAAATAGCTGCCGAGTCAAAGAATTTAATCTAGGTTGCAATTTGAATTGTCATCGCAGGGTAATCTCAATAACCACATTTTAAAGTGCGATTATGGAACACCTGGAGAGCAGCACATATTTAAGGAAGAGATAGTGTATCTGTACAGTGTAAAATCAGGGTTTCAAGCTTGATTACTTCCACAAAAGAGAAGCTAAAGTTATCAGGGATGGTAAAGCAAATCTAGGACAACAGGTCACTGTTTGAGTATGAGAGGAGAGGACAGCTATCCAGATGCCCTCCGTTACTGCTGTAGGATGTGGGCTTTTTGGTCATCAGGTACTCCAGATTTTTCACATAGACACCATGTGAAATTTTTAATACTTTCAAGCAAATGCAGGCCAAGCTAACGCATTCCCTCTGTTCCTCCTCCCACACAATAAATTTAATTTAATCTGAGTGAGGGCATAAGTGTGCAGCTCATAGACAGGAATTCTTGAGCTTCAGTCACCATCATTTTTCTAAATTATATGTATTTGTCTAAAAAATTGTGTGTCATGAACAAATAAATTGTATTTAGTTGGTAGGTCAATTTTTCTTCCTTTTTAAAAAATTAATATACTTCATTGTTATTATAGAGGGGTGTACAGAGGAATTACAATTCCATGAGCCAGGTCATGATTACGTTTCCTTTTGTACAGTGTTGTTGTTCCTTCAAGGGAAAAAAGGTGAAAAACGTGCAGCAGTGGGACTCACTGGACACTGATAAAAGGGGAGTTCATTTTTAATCAGTTACGTCATTGTATTTTTTTCATTGAGAGAAACAACTGAGGGAGAAGAGCTATGTGCTCTGTGCAGCATTTGGATCATAATTTCCAGAACGTTTTAAGAATCTCACAGGAAAGATGCTACACAGCTCTAAGACAATTGTTGTTGCTTTAATGCCTCTCTCTTTCCCCCCTCCTCACTGTTAAGATAAGCCAGTAAAATGGCTGGCTAACAGTCTTGCTGTTTATTGAAAAAGGCAGACAGATAATTTTGTGCCAGTATCATTACATTCATATGTCTGGGATACAAAAATAGACACTCCAGACCCAAGCCCAAATCTTTTCTCATTATAGAGAGAACTAGATCTCATTTTCTTTTCATCTTCTCTAGCTGAAGTAAATATGGATTAGATAAGAGTCTAAGCCCTCAATTTCTGTTGTTGTTTCTAAGTCATAAAATAAGATTTTTATACATGGCTAAGAAAATAAAAAAGAGGCCTATGCATGAACATATGGCCACTTAAAGATGACATTTCAAATGAAGTATACATACATGTGTATGTGTCATCCAAATTCAATAGGGGACAGTGTGTGTGTGTGTGTGTGTGTGTGTGTGTGTGTGCATATCACTTTTTGTTGCAAATGCTAGAAAATCCAGTACTTCTTTATATCAACTACGCAAAAACAATAAAAAATAAAATTAAAAATCCAGTAATCTTTCCTAGTGTTTTGCTGGTTGGGTAATTTTAACTCCTTAAGTTTATTTTGTCCATTGAGGAGAGAATTATTAGGTTAGTGTCTGATTTTCTAATCTTAAAGCTTTAGAATGAATGTATGCAGCTAAGAAACAAGTATGCATCAAGATTGATGACTTACTGTGATAAGGCTGTCTATACAAAAGTAGTGAAAAAGTCCCAGTCTAAGGTATGTAATTATTCTATACAAAGAAAAATCACACATATTATTATGAGCTGTGAACACTTGCATAGATTTAGGCTCTGGCATATGAACACCAGTTTGGGGAAGAGGACAGCAAACAGAGGTAAAGGATCTTTTGTAAAAACAATTTTAATTATTTGCCTGTTTAGACTAAGATGTCTTTCTTTCAATAGTAGGTACATAAGAGCAAAATTCAATAAACAAACTTAATACATTATTATCTGAAAGTATTCTTAAACTGTACATTTTGCTTTACAACATGGGAATTTGGTTTCGATCAATAGTCTTGAAAAAAATCTTTTTTTGTAAATAGTCTAAAGGCATTAATTCAACTAGCAGAATTTTAACTTCTGTCATAAAGTTATTGACCCTATCTGGTGACTGCACTAACTGGCCTTATTTATTTTGTCTACAACTCTATCGATTCTGAAGGAAAGATATATAAATGCCTATGAAATAGATCTATACATGTTATTTAAAAACTGTCTATTGAAAGGCAGCAGACATTTTTTCTCAGTCCAGTTTTGGTGGGTCATGGCCCCCATTTTAGAAAGTGGGAGAGAAAATTGGCTTCAAGAAAGAGTGGAAGCAAGTAGTTCAGAGCAGATAAGACAGAATCCCTGAGCGTACTACCCTTTTCCCCACGTAGGTCAGCTTCCTTTCTACCTTAAAGCAGCATGGATGGCAAAATAATGTTCCTCAGAGGATAAAATACTGCTTATCTCCTTCATGTTTTTCAGAAAATAGGAAGTGGAGAGTGGGAGAATTTCACTTGACCAGTATCCTTGTCCTATCTCTTAAGTTTTGTTTCTTATACACAGGAGGTTGAGATATTCCGTTTTAATTTTCTATATTCTTTGTAGTTTATTCTAGGATAACTTTTTGTCTTGGTGAGATTCTAACAGAAAGGAACAAATTTTATCCCGGACCCCTTAGATACCAAATTCTAAGCATTTAGAAACGCTCACATAAAATGGTATGGTATTTGCATGGAAGGTATAAACATCTGCAAGTGTATTTTAAACCATTTCTAGATAATTTGCAATACTGCAAAGTAAATACCATGAAACTAGGCATTGTACTATATTAAGGATTAACTAAAAAGAGAAAGCCTATATGTTTTGCATGTGTACATATTCAGTACAAGCATGATTAGGTTTTCTTTGGGTTTGATCTGCCATCAGTTCAACCCTAGGAGTTGGAATCAACAAGGAAGGTGGTGATTAAAGACCACTAGAAGCCTTTCAAGAGCTTTCCCCATTTATGCATGGGATTTTTGTATTGTGTCAACAGAAACTTTGTAATAACAGTTGTCTTATCCCTGAATTCAAAGATCTTTAAGGCTTGTTTGATTTCTTCCACAGCTCCCTCAAATAGCCTGGGACATTTGTTCCTCCTTTGCATGGAGAACAGCATCTCCTTCTCAGGTCTTTTCTGCTAAGATCTTCCCTGGCTCATTCTTAGAAACCACTCTCTACTGGATCATAACACTGAAATACCTTTCTCCAAGAGCCCAGTACCCAAGCATAGTACCTCTCCAATTTTCTCATCAAAGTACCCTTTAAAAAGGAGAGTGAACATATATTTCTAAGTTGAATGATACAAGATAATCCTGATAGTTGAAGGTATACTCAAAGCCTGATTAAAAAAATATTGCAATTCTTATGAATTCACATCACAAGTTAAGCCTAACTTACATTTCTATGGCAGGGTATAATTTTAATATTTGACATGATTTGATACTTTTATATAGGCCACAGTGCTATGGATAATGATGTGATTCTTACATCATATAAGTTTAATCTCCAAATAGTTGAATCAAAATGAATTTTCAGGACACTACATTAACTTTGTCCAATGCCTTTTTTTTTAATTAGATGATGAGTCTTCCCTGGCTTTGTATTCACAATTGCTCAGAAGTGTAAGGAATTCTTGATGAGATAACTTGTCTTCTCAGGCATTCTAGATAGTTACCTCAATTGCCTTAAATACTTGCTCAGAAACCAGGGATTTTTTTCATTTTTAATATAGTTTTTACTTTTAATATAATGCTTCCATTTCTTCCTGTTCCTCTTTAAATATGTCCATAAGGAGTAACAAAATAAATTCACAATTAGAAATCTGTCAAATATAATTTCCCTAGGACTATAAGGCAGGAAAAAGAATACAGAAGACAGTTGTTTGAAAGGGGTTTTGAGAGGCAGGGGGATGGAGCTATTTTGTCTTTTCATCAATTGTACCAAGGTTGGAATTTCATACAGAATAAGACAATAAATCGAACAAATATTAGGATATAGTTAAATCGATACTGATTATTTAGAGTGAAAATATTTTATGGGAGACAATAATCATTTTTTAGGACCCTGGGAAGGAAAGGCAGTCATAAAAGTGGAACAAATTACTACAATTTAATCACTTGATAAATGGCTAAAATATGATTGGTGTCAGAGAGCATTACATTCCTATTAAATCTAGAGCATGTGAGTGATTTGGTGATGATGGATTATAGAGTAATATGGCAAGAGCCTTCTCTTTTTTTGTTGTCAGTCAACTTGTTTGGTACTTGGCTAGCCCTTTGCCACTTGAACCACAACTCCAGCTATGCTTCTTTGCTGATTTTTCTTTGGAAACAAAAATCTCACACAGACTTTTCTCCCCAGACTGGCTCTGAATTGTGATTTTCCAGATCTTGGTTTCCTGAATAGCTAAAATTACTGGCATGAGCCCTCAGTGTTCAGCTAAGCAATACCTCTGGATTTGAAGGAATCAATCAGCTTCTGAAATATCCACTTAAAAGCCTTTCTTACTCAGTTGCTCACATTGCTGGTGATTTTCATGGAAACCATGTAAGACTCTGCCTGCTTTACTTGGGGGACAGCTGGGGTCTGCCTTTTGGCTCCAACATCATGGCTTTATTTGATGCTAATGTGCTTCAAGACAGTGATGTTATAATTTTGTGAAAAGCAATAAAAGCAATGGATGCTTGCAACACTGAATAAGGGTAGGAAAATGACAGGTGAAAGACATCCAATACTTTTCTTTATGAAATTGAAGCAAAACCACAGATGCACAGCTACAGGGAACAGAGGGGTGTATGAAACCTACTGGAGAGCAACAGAAAATAGTAAACAATGCAGTGGAACCTTTGTGTACTGGAGTTCAGAATTTTAAGGAAAAGAGAGAATCTTAAAATATAGGCTTGGGAATACAGGGGAAAGGAAGAAGTTCCTCCTCGTGGGCTATAAATAAAGAACATAGATTCTCAGTGAGTTCAGCAAGTACAGAACCTAGCACCTTGCAAACAGAATGGATTTTCAAACATTTTCTCTTTCCTGCTAGTTTTATGCAGAGAAAATATCAATCTGAAGTGGAGAAACTAAACTTGTCATGGAGCTTCTCCTCCAAACCATAACATGGCAAAGCCAAACAACTGCCTTCAACAAGAAAAGTAAAAAGTAACCCATTTGTATTGTTCTCACCAAAATACGAAGATTCTCTCCTGAGCAATTATAAGATTTGAAAAACATTTTAAAAATTCTTATCAGTATTTATATCTTCTATGCCCCACTTTACATTTGACTAGAAAACGGTGAGCTAGAATAAACTTCAGTAAACCATAAAGCCATGTTTTAATAATGATTTACATTCATGATATATTCCCATAGGAACATTAAAATAGCAACTCTAAGGAAGTATAAAGTGCTAAGAAAAGGTATTAGTAAATTACATCAGTCACCTCATCCTAATACTAATAAGAATCATTTATTCATGTCCAGTAAAGTTTACATTGTTCTTATTTGCAAGATGACTCTGTACGAGATTGAAGCAGATCTGAATAGGAGAGAGATAGAAATTAACCGTCGGATGGCTAGAAATAGGCTAATGTGGTTATGGGGACTGGTGGGGGAATTGTGAAATGACAGGGTCCAAAGCAAGCCACAACAGGCTGCAGGTAGGCAGACTGGAGCTCTCCGCATGGGCTAAGGCGTCTGTCTGTAGGTGGGTTTTCTTCATTAGCTAATTCAGACCTCTTGACTTTGATTTCCCCTTGACTTGATGAGATTCATCCAGATTATCTTTTCTTACTTCAGGTCCACTGGTTATAGACTTCAGTTGCCAAATACCTTCACAGCAAGACTTCCACGGAAGAAACTAGGCGACACAGCCCATTTATTTGGACACATCAAATGACCCATCAGATTGATCTTTTTAGGTTACTAGAAAAGGCAAGTAAATTTGGCTTTTTGGGTTTTATTCCCTATATCTGTATTGTCCATTCTAGGTCTTTATCAAGTTTTTCTGAAATTATCTAGGACCCATCAATGGAAGGTACTTGGGACTTTCTTAGATGTTCTTTTTCCCCTAAAGCTCCTACATCATATTTGACTTTTTTTATAATTATTATATTTCAGTGAAAATCTTTATAATAATTTCAAGACCTTTTACTTGTTATCTTTTTCCTAAAGAAGAAACCCAGAGATGGAGCCCAGACTCTTAAATTAGGCCTCAAGAGAAACCTCCATGGTGTGGTTAAAAGAATGGATTTTGAAAGATAAAGATAAGAAATTAACCTGGGCTTTTTTCCCCCGTGCCATGTATGACCTTGGGTAAATCACTAAACCTTCTAGAGTTTTAGATTTCTCACCAAGCGTTAATATGCACCCTATAAATTGTGCATTAGATTATATCTTAGATAAGATTTCCCTTAGAAATAAGGCCTGAGATAAGGGTAGCAAGACTGGTAGATGACTTGGGCCTGTAAAAGGTAAATGCAAGGAAAGAGAACATGTTAGCTCAAGGTAAGTTGGTACGCCCATACCTACTGAGGCCATCTGGGACATCATCCTATTGAAGGTCTTTTTTTCTGTTTCAAAGAAGAAGATAGCAATTATCTTTTCACTTGCACTTCTCACTGGTGATGGACAACCAGTCTGTTCCCACTTCCAGGGAATGACGAAGAGCTTTAGCCAGACATCTCACATCTCTTTACCCACTCGCTCTCACTGAGGGAGTCAGACATTCCCAAAAGATAGCCAGTGTTGTTTCATGATTTGTTCCATGGTGCCATCTCTGTGGCTATACCTGTATGTGTCTATTTATTGCAGTATATGATAGAAAAAATAGGGAGGAACACTACAAAACAAAACATGCCCAATTGGGAAAGACTGGTGCTTCATCGAATGGCTTAAAAGTATGCCTCAGACATGCACTGGCTGTCACATAGTGATCAAATCGTTTAGCTTCTTTTCTGTCCAAGTTTCTTCATTGGAAAGTGGGGATAACATTGCCTGTCTGTGCATTATTGAAAGAAGTAAAGCATATTATTTGTATAATGTATATAAACACACCAATTTTTATTTTGCTTTGTTTCATTTTTAGAGTTCAGGTTTATGATTTTAATTTCACCAAAGTCATTTTAAGTTTGGCTTGCTGTACAATGTCCAAGTTGTTTCTTCTAATATTGTTAGTAACCATTTTGCTAAACAGACTCTTGGTTTTGTTTCTAGAAGAGTTCTAAATTCAGTCTCTCTTTGTATCAGTGATGACCTTTATCCTTTATCTTGATACTGGTAGACTTTTCTTTGATGCTTCTACTGAGCCAGCTTTCATTCCCTGCTACCTTAAACACTCACATTTTTAAAAACTTCATTTTACACCCGATAAAATTATAAAAGAGTATCTGTTCAATGCCTTGAAGAAAAACCGGTGCCTTTTAACAGTACAGTTTCTATGCCCTTTGGCTTAAGATCACAACAATAAACAAAACAATACTTCCAATTACTTTCTGACCTTGTACCAACCAGATCTCCAACTACGTTTTCATACACAGATAGATCCAGTTCGTTCCTATTTAGAGTAAGCAAGATGCTGACTTGCCACCACTTACAACAAGAAATTATAAAGCAAAGTTTGACCCTGTGTGAGAATCATCCTTCCTACACAGGGATAGCCATTGGCTTCCTTAAAGAAGCACAAGAAGTAGGGCATCAGAAATCATTCTTTACATAGCCCTCAGAAACGTTGAGGACCTGGCTGCGATGTTTGGATTAAAAAAGCAAAAAAAAGCACTGGCTTAACTAAGGAAAGATTCGTAGAAATGTCAGCAAAGGCAATGGAAAAAATAGCAAGTTTAAACTTCAAAATAAAACAGATGTGAGAAAATGTCACCTCTATAAGCAGTTCACTGTCAGTATACAGTTCTATTTGGCACACTGAGTCAGTTTGTTTCCAGCACCACAGCAGTTATGAAAATTTCAGAGTAAATTTGCATTATTGGTGACAAAGGATACATCTGCACTTTTATTATTTTTTTTCTGCTACACTCAGGTACATCGATTATGTTCTCTGAGTCCATAGAAGCTTTCAATCATCAATTCTCATTGCAGCACTATGGGAAGAAAGAGTACATGTGTGGAGCAAAACAAAGATTCTCTTTGTCTTTGCTTGCTTTTCAGTGTAGTTTGGGACACTTGTACACATCATGGCATGATGGAACCAATGTAGAACTGGTTGCAGACTGCTGAGCCATAGCATTGATGTGGTGAAAATTCTAGAATAACCAGACCTCAGCTACTTAAGGTCCAGGGATTACCTGAAGAGGCAGTTGGCAACTATAATGCCTTGACTAATCCTTGTTCTCAGGATGATATGACACAATGTTCATCCTACTGTCTCTGCCAAAGTCTGTAGGATTGCATTATAACCTTCCGTAAAGTGAGTAGTCTTTTTCAGTCTAGACATGAGCAGGAAGAACAGATTAAGAAAAAGCTTTCTAGACTCAACAGAGTCTAGTAAACAGGATTGGCGTTAGAGATAGGCCCAGATTCTCAAGTGATCACCTAATAGCTCAAATGTAGCACAAGCATCTTAACATGCTTCTTTTTTCTATGCTGTTGCCATAGTTGCTCTCTTTGCTCCTTATTCCAGCCCTACCCTTTCCTTGAGGTTTCGCTGGTGATCTGACATGTAGATACCTCCCTGATGAAGGGATGTCAAACTGGTCCTCATCATATTATAAGAACTTGGATATCATTGGTTAGTCATTCGTTACTCCAATCAAAAGTGCCCTCACCCTTGTTGTCACTCCTTGTAGGTCCCAAAAGTCCTGGCAAGAAGTCCATGGAAGTTGGGGGGATCTTCAGTGAACTGATGGTTGACAGAGAAACACTAGAAAGGAAGTATCCATTGTGTATCATCTCCCCTATTCATATAAGGCTTTTGAAGTTTATTTTAAATTTATCTTTGTCATTATACAAAAAGATTTCAATTCAATACGTTAATTTATGACTATAATATACCCTGGCCGTGTAATACTCTGATGTATGTTTTTATTGCCGTTCACCTGAGTTGGAACTGTTCTTGGAAAAGAATATGTCTCCTTCATGAAATTTCTTGCAGATGACATGGAAAAAAGCCCTATTTGCTATGCATATAGTTATAAGTACACAACATATGTTTGAACAAATATATAACAGATGAAAAGTAACTAAAACCTGCGTTGCTTTGATGGCATTTATGAATTACATCTAAGATTTTTATTCCTGTTGATTGACAAAACAGTTTCATGCAGATGGGTGTGTTTTTTTCGAGCGTTCAAGGAGTGAAGCTTTTAGATATGCAATTACCACACTGAAAGCAGGGCACAACATCTGGAGTGAGGAAAAGAGCAACAGTGAACAGAAATAGAAGCTCATTTATTTCCAAGCTGGAAGGTGGTCAAAGGAAAGTACAACATTCACACCTGGGTGTGCAAATCAATACCTATTACTCTCCATTCAAAGTGCTGGCAGTCTCTCTTACCAGGTCTGCCCCAATGTTTCAGGTAACACCTTTTGCTATGGGCTTTTAATATTATTATTACAGCTATATGACCAACTACCTAATATCTAAGGGTGCAGTAAGGCACTCTCAACACAATTTTTACTATGGGTGTTTTGAGTCAAGTCATAAAATCCAATTTCATATCATCCAATCATCATTTCTGTTGCTGGCAGTCTAACCCCTGCCTTGGGAAACACTTCGCCAGAAATCACTGTTGTCACTGCGTTTAGGGGCTAATGATTGAATTGGCAAGCCATACAGGTGGACTAAAAGTTATAGGAAATGAGATAAAGGTGGAAGTAATACTATTCACTTGGAGGTGTACCATGCTAAAGGTTAGGGGCCTCTGACAGGAAAAGCAACCGCCAAGGTTCTTGTCTACTTTTATTAAAAAGTAGTTGTCAAACCCTGAAGGATATCTTTCCTTTCTTTTGTCAAAATAAGGCTGGATTCCTTCACGATCACTGTTCTACTTGTGTTTTCAAAGCTGGCTGTTGTTTAATTATGTATCGCCTAAATATTATCTTGAAAGCATAAATAATATATAGGCAATTGGTCTGGGGTATATGCTGAGACTGGAAAGGTAATATTGATCAGACCTTCCTAGACATGACTGCATCTACATTGTCCCAAAGTGCTATTACCTACTTGATGCATTCCAGGAAGGGAAATAGCTCCTTTCTCCTGGTTGATTACTTGGAGTTGCAGTTCAGGCTACATATACATTGCATATATTTTATATAAAGATTGTGCATACGATTATAAAATATGTACGTGTGTGTGTGTGTGTGTGTGTGTGTGTGTGTAGAAGACAGGGAAAATACAGCAAGTCAGAGAAAGAAATTAAAGTTGCCCATAAACTCATTACCCTAGCGCAAACATTTTGTAACCATCATTCAATATTCATTCATTTATCAAATATTTACGGAACACCTAACTGTACACAGCCATTCCTCCAAGTGTTGGAATTGCATTATTGCTCCAAACAGAAAAATGTCCCTATCCTCTTGGAGATTATAATTTAGGGGCAGTGAGTCAATAAACAAAAAAAAGTAATAAACTTTGAAGTTGTTGGATACTAGCCATTTGGATATTTCCATGGATGTATTTTTTCTGTGACTTCCTTTATGGTGGTACTGGGGCTTGAACTTGGAACCTGTGTTGGGGGACAAGGGCTGTATCATTTTATTCATATCCCCAGCACTGACTGCTTTTGTTGATTTCCACATAGAACCTTACACTTTTTTTTCCTGGGTCTCAGACCACAATCCTCTTATTTATACCTCTAAGAGGTGATGGTCACTACCATGCCCAGCTGTTCTTCTGAGATAGGATCTTTTCTAACTTTTTTTTGGGGGGGGGCCTGGAATGTCTTAGAAACATGATCCTCCTGTTACACCTCCTAAGAAGTAGCTGGGATTGCAGGCATGGGCCATCAATCCTGGTTGTCCTCTTACTTCTGATTGGGTTTAAAGAACATGAGTCATGGAAGAATGTGTAGGAGGAGAGAGAGAAAGCTCTTTATGCCTGTTGGTTTATGGGCTCACTTAAGGCCCAGCTCCTGTTCGGCATCTATAGTTACAACTTTCTTTCCTGCTTCTGTTATCAGCTCTCTTCTGTTACACACTTTTCTCAGGGGTAGTATTGGTTTTGTTACTGTTGCTCATTCTGAGATGAGGTCTAGGTTTTCTTTAGTTTGCTCTACTCACGCTACTCACACCCTTGTTTATGGTCCTTCCATTAACTTCTCTTAATGATCATATTCTGCCTGCCATCTGTTATGGTCCAGGGCCTTGATTGATATGTTTAGTATGCCACAGTTATAAATACAAAGGATGAAAAATAAACAAAGGGGAAGGCATCGGAAACTTTGAGAAAAAGAGCATGGAACGTTAGATGGGGTGTTGAGGTTAGGCTTAAATTGAATTTTCTGCAAGATTTTCTTAAGGAAGCATGTGAATACTAGGTAGGGAGGAGAGGAGAAGGAAGAGGAGGAGAAAGGGAAAGAGTGGGGGTGGGGGGAAGATCTTGCCAAAATAGAGTTTAAGGTTAAGTTTTGGCACATTGTATTTTACAAATTTACAATTGCAGGACCAATCAAATCGTATCAAATATGCTTTTGTTACTTGATTGCAATGAGTGTATGGAACTTCATTTAAGATGATCACATGCTTTATTTAATAGAATCTTGATTTTAGATAATTAGTTTGACACTATAACTGCATTACAACTGAATCCTGTTAACAGTCCTTTCTTTCTGAAAGCATTTTAATGATCTTCCAAGCCTACTGGGTCACCTTTCAGGAATCTCTATTACCGTATTTCATAAAATGGCAGAATGGCCTTTGTTCTGGAGACAGGTAACATCGGTCTTTAAAACATGTTCATCACTGGTATGCAAAGAGAAAAAATTTTCATGTCAGTGTGGGGTACATAATTATTGTATTAAATAACAAGAAGTAGCATATGGAACAAAAAGAACTATCACAAAAGAAGTAATCTCTCTTTTGCTTGTTCTAAGCTAGTGGAAGCATAATTCTTGTAGCTATAGTTTCCTAGAACAGATAAGTGCTTGTATGAGCTGCAAGCACCCTCTCTTGCACACTGGTCAGAAAGGGAAGAGTCCCTGGACATGCTGACTATGCTGTTTTGTTGGCTAAGCTGCTCTCCTTGAAAGAAGGTGCACAAAGATTGTGTTACCAGGCATGTGTGTACACGTGATTGAGTTGGACCTGGGAAGGGTTTTACTGGTGGCTATGTTCGGAGTCTTGAGTGAAGATTAAGAGTGATGCATGGACTTGTCTAATCCTGTAAGCCTTTTGAGCCACCCTCAGGTTCTCAGCTTGTCTCTGAGGATATGCATTGTCCAGAGAATCAAGTTCTCACTAAAGTAAAGTTCTAGCGAAAGCCGGAATCTCCTCCCCCTTAACTTTCCTACATCAGATTTTACTTCTGGACTGTTCTGTTTAGGGGAAATAAGAAATTAAATAATATTTTTTAAAAAGTGACCTTTTGCAAATTTATATTTGGCAAATATTAGTTAAAATTTAATCACTGTAGACTTTAGGCACTTTATAGTTGGTTTTTCTCTCTGTGTCTTTCTCTTTCCTCCCCCTTCCCCTGAAGTGTTTTTTTTTTTTTTGTTTTTTGTTTTGTTGTCATGATCCTTCTCCTTAGCAATATGGTACAGAAAAAAAAATGGGCTCAAAAAGTTATTAGAAGTCAGCCCAAAGTGAAGAGGCAAATTCCCACGGTTGCTCTGGCTTTTAAAAGTCCTGTTTTCTCTTGTCTTTTTTCATATCTCAGTCACACCTCTGGAGACTCCAAATGCCAACATAAATATAAACACAAGTCACTAAGTTTCTCAGGCACTGACACAAAATGAATCAACAATGGCAAAACCTGTACTGTGCAGACCCAAGGAGCCTTCGTTGTTAACTCAAGTTTGGATCAGAAATTTGCCTCTCTGAGGAGACTTACTATCTCTTTCTAACTGTGGAGTGGGTTGTTAAGATAGCCCTGGGGTATAGAGTTCATGCAATCAAAGACAATCCCATATTCTCACAAGTGATATCTTTGCAAACATTTTTATTGCCTGTTTATAAATGAAGAAACTGGGATGCAAGGAAACCCAGAACTACATAACTGTTAAATGTTGAAACTAATCCATACACCTGAACGTTCAGACCATTCCTCATGAGGGCCACATGTGTACTTAATCCCTGTCCTACTGAGATGCTCTAGAGAAAACTGGCGAGGGAGAGAGAAATCTATCTTCAAAGTTAGTGTCATCTTTCAGGAAAATAGATAGACCTGGAAAAAAAATTTTGTCAAGTAAGTCAGGCTCAGAGAGAGAATGGACACATGTTTTCTCTAATAGGTGGAAGTCACAGTTCAATTATAAATATACGTATAAATATATACAAGGGCATATGTATATAGTCGCTAACATGTTAACTAAAGTCTGGCATATGCACGGGAGGATGACAGTGGTGTAACTTCTTTGAACAACTAACAATAGTTTCACAAAATGAATACCAGAAAGCTCGAATTTATGTTGTTTGGTGGTGTTGAGATCAAGGTAGAAGTAGATGAATGGAGAGAAGAAAGATGGTAAATACAGACATAATATTCAAGGTATGTATGGGAAAATGGAACCAGGTAAATTGAAGCGATGGATGGGTAGGATTGGAAGAAGGATGAAAGAAGCGACGTTGATTGAGATGCATTGTACTCACAAACTGATAGGTTGCACTGAAAACCCCTTTGTACAATTACGTAAGAGTAATTAAAAAATAATAAAGGTCATACAGGAGACCCAATAGGGTGCATATGAATGTTCCTCATTACTATTGAAATAGTTTCAAGGAGTTTCTAACTTAAGCTGGCTAGGTCTGCCTTTCTTTTTTAATAAGTTTTTTATTGTGAAAATACCTTACAAGAGGGGTTATAGTTACATGAGCAAGGTAATGAGTACATGTCTTATCAAGCATTGTTGCCTCCTCCTTTGTTTTTCCCCTACCATCCTTCCTTCCCATCTCCACAACTACATTCCCTCCCCCGCCCTCTTGCTAAATTGTGAAGTTCGTTTTTCAACATAGTGTCTTGTACATCTCATTGTTGCGGTGGGTCCACTTGTATTCCTATTTAAACAATTTGTTTTTTCCCTTTCTCTCCACAAATTATACCAACATCAAATACAGTGAAAATAGGGGCTATACCGTGGGGGAGGGACATACAAAGCAACAAAAAAATCACATGGTACACCTTATAAATAGAAACAATAGCAAGCAAGAAAAACCATTTGAGTCCTTATCTTGGGGTTTGTTTCACTTAACATCATCTTATCTGACCTTTTCTGCTTGTCCTGTAGTTATTGAGAATAAGGGAAACCATGAGACCTATGTTTCTTTGGCCCTGGCTTACTTCACTTAATACAATTTTTTCCAAGTCTCTCCATTTCCTAACAAATGGGGCAATGTCATTCTTTCTGATGGAGGCATAGAATTCCATTGTGTATATATATCACATTTTCTTGATCCATTCATATACTGAGGGGTATCTGGGTTGGTTCCATATCTTAGCTATGGTAAATAATGCTGCAATAAACATTGTTGTGCTGGTAGCTTTAGTATGCTCTTGTTTGTGATCATTTGGGTAAGTGCCCAAAAGAGGGATTGCTGGGTCATAGGGGAGCTCTATGTGGAGTCTTTTGAGGAACCTCCATACTAGTTTCCAAAGTGGTTGAACAAGTTTACCAACAATGCACCAGGGTTCCCTTCTGTCCACATCCCCTCCAGCATCTGTTGTTATTAGAGTTCTTCATTCTAGCCATTCTAACTGGGGTGAGGTGGCATCTCAATGTTGATTTGATTTGCATTTCTCTTATGGCTAGAGAGGTTGAGCATTTCTTCATGTGTCTATTGGCCATTCTTATTTCCTCTTCAGAGAAGTTTCTCTTAAGTCTTTAGCCCACTTATATATTGGGAAGTTGTTTCTTTGAGGATTTGTTGTTGGGGGATTTAATTTTTTGAGTTCCAATTATATTTTAGATATGAGACCCTTGTCTGTTGTATGGCTAGTGAAGATCTTCTCCCAATCCGTGGGCTTTCTATTGATCTTGCTAGCTATGTCCTTTGTCATGGGTAGAGGGGAGAACATTTCTGAATATTAAGTTCAGTGACCTCTAATCTTAACATTGCATGTCGATGCTTCCCACATTATTTGGAGTAGATCTTCAGAGACTGAAATTGTAGATTTATTCTGTCATCACACTAACTTGTTGAAATATTTTTACTTTCCTGAATGTTTATTTGTGGCTATTATATCTCTTCATGGGCTTTCTATCTTCCTACTGCCTTGCCATATGTATGCTTACACATTTTACTTGTTTCATCCCTTGTTCTCAGTTCAGGTCACCTCGCTTAGTGGAATACAAATTTCCTCTCAGCATTGTTAACACTGAACTGATGTTTTCCATTGTAGCTTTTGTCTATCCCTGATGGAATTGTCTATTGTGCAAATTTTCCACTACATTAGATACATATGCAATGAGAGATACATTCTGCCATTTGTACTACTATATCCTGAGCATTGAACACAGGACTGATGCACAGGTGCCCAGTAAACCTTTCTAGAATGAGTGGAAGGATGAAGGCCTGAGTAAGTGAATGAGTGAACGGAATAAGTAAATTTATCCTTCTTGGAGTTAAAGAGTTCATATTAGCCCTTCACTCTTTGATTCGAGTCTCTGGTTACAGAGTATTTCCTGTCCATGTTACCAACACCCATGTCTTGGTGGCCTGGTGTCCCGGCTAACACACACAATGAAATAACCCATTGTTCAAAAATTAAGTATTAAAAGTGATGACAAATACACATACCAAGAAAGTATGAACAGCTTTATTTCTTACATAACATAGCTTTCTGGGAAGAGAATAGTTGTCAAGAAGTCTGAAATAGGTTGTGGTCCAGGAAAATAAATGGGAGTTTCCTCAGTGGTTATGGAGGAGAACTGGGTTGAGGGTTCTTGTGAATTATTTCTAGACTTGGATGTTTGAAATTCCTGCCAGTATCAAACAAAGGGCACTCAGTCTTTCTTTTGGGCTTGCATGCGGATGGGGTGTAAGAAAAGAGAGGGAAAACCTACTGCTGTTTGCAGACTATTAGCATAAGTGGACTCTTTTTTTTTTTATAACATACACTATAATCTAGTCTTCCTGAGTACAAGTGAGATCTATGACTTGTTTCCTTTTCTTTTCTTTTGCCAGTCATGGGGCTTCAACTCAGGACCTAGGCACTGTCCTTGAGCTTCTTTTGCTCAAGGCTAGTACTCTATACTTGAGCCACAGCACCACTCCCATCTTTTTCTGTTTATGTGGTACTGAGGAATTGAGCCAGGGGTTTCATGCATGCTAGGCAAGCACTCTACCACTAAGCCACGTTCCCAGCCCTCTGTGACTGGTTTCTAAGCAACAGATGATAACATAAGCAATGCTATGTTTCATTGATGAGACTTCTCGTTGCATTGCAATTAGAGGCTGGATGAAGTAAGTGACCAGGTTAGATAGGTTAACTGTTGGTAGCTTCCAATAACTGCAGGGAACTTCAATGCTGTCACCAGTTTCTACCAACAGACAAGAACAGTCCATGGTTCCTGGTGGAACTGACCTCTACCTTAAGCATAGGTCTTAGTGAAGCCATGCCCAGACTAGTAACATTTATTAGGGAATAAATTTATGGATACTTCGTTATGCATGAATAGGAAACTAGTATCATTCCCTCTAGAGAATGGTTCTGTCCCTGTTACCTTTCTGCTGGTATCATACAAATCACAAATACCATCACAAATCCTTTCTACACAGTGACTTCTCAATTACCCAGTTTCTCCACCTCTGTGGTGAGTGAGCTGGTATGTCATAGAATTTTCCCACTTTTCTAAGACTTCTATGCTGATCCTGGATCATTCGACAAGGTAAATGACACGTGAATAATGGATGACCAGTTGTTGAGAGGTTGTTTTTTTCTTTTAATTCTTTTTTCTGGTTTGAATGCAGAACCTTGTGCTTGTCAGGTAGCTACTCCATTAACGAGTATTTCCCTAGTCCCTCAACCCTTTCTTCTCTCGTTATTTTTCCAAAAGTTCTTACAGTTATGCCCAAGTAGCCTGGACAGTGATATTTCTGTTTAAAGTTCCAAATAGTTGGGATAATAGGCACATACCCTTGTAGTCATGCATTTATTGGTTGAGATGATGAATTACAAACTTTTTGTTGCAGGATTTCCTGTGTGAGTCATTGTACCTGGCGTGCTTGTATGTTTTGGAATAGGGTCTAGCTATGTAGCATAAGCTAGTTTTTAACGCAACAATCCTCTCACCTAAACATCCTGAGTGTTTACTCCTAGAGTTGCCTTGGCTAAGAGCTTTTTTTTTTAGGGGGGGGTTTGGTCATGGGGCCTGAACTCTGGGCCTGGGTGCTATCCCTCAGCTCTTCAGCTCAAGCCTAGCGCTCTAACACTTGAGCCACAACACCACTTCCGGCTTTTTTTTCTGCCTATGTGGTGCTGAGGAATCGAACCCAGGGCCTCATGCATGCAAGGCAGGCGCTCTACCACTGAGCCACCTTCCCAGCCTGGCTAAGAGCTTTTGATGGCTAGTAAGTTCCAAAATAACTTTTATGGATTACCACATTTAATAATAAAAACACAGCTACAAAATGAATGACATCTTATCTCCTATCATACAGACACAGAATGGAGGCTCAACTCACAATAGACTTTGAGAGACCTGGAACTTGTGACAAATAACTCAAGTTGGGGTTGGAGACAGCTCAATTGGTAGAGCTTTAGCTAATGAGCAAAAGCATCAGGTACTGAGTTCGAGTTCCAGACTCAGCCCTTAAAAAAATAACCCAACTAGTCAACATCAGATATGGGATTCCAGAAGAAATGTATGCTTACTTCAAACATTATTTCTCTCTTGTGGGAGAGTTTAGGAAACCTATTTCTTTTGATGACACAGCAAGTTTATAGTAACTTTATAATCTGACTTCAATATTTCTTCTCCTTTTTAAAACCTGACCAATTGTATCTGTAATAAATCTCAGCTTTCCACACTCAAGGGAATCCATTGCAGAAACTGAAGCCAAACACACACACACACACACACACACACACACACACACCACACACACACACAATCAAGAGCACAGAATTTTATTTCCTCTAATCAGGGACAAATTTGTTTGCATCATAAGAACTGAGCTTCTGTGTTGTAATTTTGGGAAAACAAATCTTTTCTTGGATTTCCATGTGTATTTTTTTTACCCAATTATTTATTCTCCTGACTTTAGGAGACATAATACAACCTGCTCTAAGAAAAATGTGAAGCAGAAGAAAGCCAGAAATATTTTACAGGAATTATTAAAGCAGACCAGCTAGAATCAGGAAATTTGGGGCAGATTAATTTTTTCCATGTGATTCCTAGTATTTTCCAATACCTGGGCTAAAGATCTATTTGTTAAACAGTATTAATACAGGGAGGTAAGCAAAGATCTGCTTGAAAAACAATACATCTCTCTGTTTACCCCTTGTGCAATTAATTCAGGCCTTAACTGTATTAGGTAAGGGGTGAAGAATGAAAAATAAAAGCTTCTTAAATGATTCTGGGATCTTGAATTTATTACTGTGATAAAAGAGCTGTCTCTCCTACTCTCCCATTTGCTACGTTCTTGTTCATTGTGGTAGTGCTTCTTATGTCTAATAAATCACAGGGGCTTGATCTGATCCTTTGGCTGAGAACAATGCCTGAAATGGAGGCTGTAGGTAGGATCATAAAGCCCTGACTGAGCTGAAGACTTCCATTGGTGGCAATGATATGGAATGCATATTATCCCGTCAATTGATGCCCCCTTCCTATTTTTGTCTGGCCTTGGACTCACAGAATAGGTTTCTGTACTATTCTTGGAAATAAGGCCCAGGAAGGAAAAGTTACTCTTATCCTAATAATAAGATACTAATAAAAATTTTATGATATCCTCCTATCCTAATAAAAATATGTAGTATTTCCTGAAGTCATGGGACTAGATGATTAGTAAAAACAAACAACAACAACAACAAAAAGTCATTTCTCTTCAGCAGACATTACGCATTCCACCCCAATCATCAGAGTGGTCTTCTCTTTTTTTTTTCAGCTACTTACCTTGCATTTTTTTCCCCAATTACCCTATCCCTATATAGACGTATTATGCTCTTTCTGACTGTTTTACCTGCAGGCCTACACAACCTGAGGCTCTTCTGATTTTGCCATCCTTCTTCCCTGCTATTTTTTAAATCAATGGCTGAGTGGCACCTGTGTTTCAAAGCTCATATCTATTTCTCCTTTTCTTTTTTTAGGATACTTTTTTATTGTAAAGATACTGTACAGAGGGGTTACAGTTACATGAGTAAGAAAATGAGACCATTTCCTATCAAGCATTATTACCTCCACCTTTGTTTTTCCCCTACCATCTCTTTCCTCCCCACCTCCCCAACTCCTTCCTCTCTCCCCCCAAGTTGTAAAGTTTGTTTTCAACATAGTGTCTTACAACATCTCATTGCTCCAATGGGCCCACCTGTGTCCTTATTTCAGCATTTTGTTATTTCCCTTCCTCGCCCCAAGTTAAAAACATGTATAAACAAGATGCAGGGCACCAAATACAGTGGAAACAGGGGTTACACCATGGGGAAAGAACATACCAAAGAAACACATAGTACATTATAAGTGCATTAAAAACAGCAGCAAGAAAGAAAAAAAACCTCTTGTGTCCCTATCTTGGGGTTCATTTCGCATAGCATCATCTTATATCGTCATACAGACATAGCTTTTGACCTTTTCTGCTTGTCCTAGACATATAACTAGTTATTGCAAATAAGGGAAACCATGGGACCTATGTTTCTTTGGGCCTGGCTTACCTCACTTAATATAATTTTTCCAAGTTTTTCCATTTCCATTTTCATATCAAATGAGATGATGTCATTCTTTCTGATTCTGATGGAGGCATAGAATTCTCTCTATATATGTATATATATATATATATATATATATATGGAATATATATGCTTTTTCTTGTTCCATTCATCTACTGAGGGGCATCTGGGTTGGTTCCATATCTTAGCTATGGTAAATAATGCTATGATAAACATAGTTGTGCTGGTAGTTCTATTCCTTTTCTTAAAGACATGTACATGGAAGAAATGGGTAGTAAACTGAGGTAAAATTGATACTACCTTCTCCAGAAGGATCAGACTAAAGGTAGAGTGTCTCTTGAGGATACCTCTTTGCTTGGCTTCTTCCTCATTCCTGTCTTGTCTCCACACTCCCTTCTGTTTTCTTCTTGAGAGCACACATTCTCTGTGGTGTGTGTGTGTGTGTGTCTTGCTCAATTGGGGTGTGAATTCAGGGCCTCAGTTTCTCAATTCACTTTATTTGCTCAAGGCTGGTGCTGTACCACTAGAGCCATAGTTACTTTTAGTCTTCTGGCTTTTTGCTGATTAATTGGGGACAGGAGTCTCACAGAGTTTTCTGTGCTGGCTGGCTTTGAACTTCAGTCTTCAGATTTCAGCTTTCTGTGTAGTTGATTACAGCCAGGTGCCACCAGTGACTGGCAATACTGTTGTTTTATGGTTCCTTTCTGAAGAGTTCACCCAAGGGGTCCATTCACTTCTTAACTGAGTCTCTAACTTCTGCCCATCATATTCAATATCTTAATGCTCAGAAAAGCCTCATAACAAATGTCAGACAAACAAATCCATTTACAAAATGAATGTAGCCAATTTTCCCAAACAACTAGTAAATGTTACAGGCCTGAATTGAACCTTTATATGTGACCTTAACACCTGCTCACTGAACCTTGTGACACCTACCTCTCAATAATGAAAGGCTGATATTAAGAGTCAAGAGTTTCTGCATAAAACAGTAACCACCAAAGTGATAAGTAAAGATGCTTCAATTCACATCAGCTTTTACCTCAGTGTGTGAGTTAGATGAGGAACTTCATGTTTTTTTAAGCATCTATTTTGCCTTTAGGAAAACAGAGCAACTAATATCGTTTTTAATATCTGTAACTAATACCCAGTAAAAATTAGAATCAGATAATATGATAAGGTGTGGATTGCTTTGTAATTAAAGGGAATTAAAGGAGAGAATTTAAACTTTAGATATGGATTTAATGTCCGATTTAATAACCATCTAGCAATATAGTTTGAGGTAAAAGAATTTACCTGTGTGAACAATGCTGGTGGTTTCTGTAAAATGGGGAAAATGGTGCCTCTTCATAAATGTGCTTAGATTCAATGAGATCTGTGTTGAGTGTCTGCACAGGGCAGGGGCTGGATAATTGTTAGCTATTTCTGCCTTCTTTGTTATATAGGTATACAAATTCACACCACCTAGAATTATCTTCCTTTTAATTCCCCCTACTTGCTCACCAAGTATATGTGTGTATGTGTGTGTGTTTGTGATATACTCCTAAGCACATCTGCACATATTTTGATTAAGTTTGCCTTTGCTTTTATCAGTTGGGACACTTTCATCTTCACTCATTTTTTTCTGCTGTCTTTTTATGTATCTTTTATTCCTGATCAATGTCAGGAACCTTATGCAAATCCTTGCCTGTTACGTCTGTCATCTTCCTTCCTCTGTTTAGCTCTGTACCTTTGTATACACTTCTTTTTCCATTGCTTGCTAACTTCTTTTAATAGTCACTTGTTTTTAGTCAAGCACTAAGGAAATAAATGTACATTCAGTGTGTGTGTGTGTGTGTGTGTGTGTGTGTGTGTGTAAGTAGCAGTGGCCATTCAACATTCAACAAGATTATTGTCACATACTACATATTTGACACCAGGCCCCCTGGGCCAAAACCAGCTCTCAGAGAAGCATTTTATATGCTAAGACAGGGCGACCGCAAGACCCTTCACATTTCTCATTTACAAGCAGAAAAGCTCAGAGAAGGCAAGTGGCTATTCAAGTCTCAGGCTCAGCACTTAGTGAAATCAGATCCAATCTTTTTCCAATAGGCTTTTCATTGAGACAAGTGACATAGAAAATTCTTGTAAGGAGAATTTAAAGACACAGGGTACTAAAGGTATAATCGTTTAATCTGTTTCTTCTCCCATTTTGTCAACAGCTCAAGCTTTCTAAGGACATTGCTGGGGTTCAGTTAAACTTTTGGTCTTTTAGTTCCTCACACTGTCATCTTTGCTAAGGATTATACAGATTCTGAGAAGAAAGATGGATTTGAATACCGTCCTTGCTTGAAACGCATAGGCTTTAGGTTCCTGGCTGTGTAAATTTGGAAGTTTTTTTTGTCTTCTGGTTTATGTATTAGTAGGTCCAGAATGGTATCTATCTTGAAGAGTTGTTGAGAATGAGATTTTATAATATCAGGAAATTGCTTAATCTGAAGCCACTCATAGTGAAAAAGGATGTATGTTTTCTTTCATATGTGGAAGCTAGAATAAAGTTATAAATATGTGAGTAAACACTTTGGGGTGGTATCCTGGTATACACACTTATATTATCAACTGAACTATGGTAGACTCAAAGAGAAGTCAAATCATGTGGTTCCTTAGAAAGGCTAAATCACAGTCCTGCACCTAGAAACGTTAACAGAAAAGGGGGAGGTAGGATCAAAGGGAGGGAGTAGATGAATGTAAAAAAATTCAAGAATGGAATTGCAAAATTAAGGAACTTGAGGGAAGGGATGGGTTTGGGAAGGATGGGGAGAACAAAGAAAAGGGTTGTCCTCAATAAAGATGTATTATGCTCATAAACTGCTTTGTGTAAGACAACTGCTTTGTACAACTACTTGAAGATGATTATGATGGTGGTGATGATGATGATGATGATGATGATGATAATAATAATAATAATAATAATAATAAGGTGGTTATATCTTTCTCCAAGTTACAGAAGGTATTTGCTCTTCTGTGGGAGTGAGGATGTGTATGGACCTCTAGAGTGAGATGAGCAATCTAGAGGAGGTTTTCAGAATACACTGAATGCTATAAGAGTTGGGCTTACTTTATTCTCAGGTCAATGGGCTAATTCTCCTTACAACTGTGATATTAAAATTAGGGAAGACTCCCTTCCTTGATTGCTTCATCTTCTGCAGAAATACAGTGAGTCATAAAGGGTATTCACGTGCCGTTTCTTTGTTCTGGGTTCCCAGAAGCTTGTATTTCTTGTCTTTTCCTTTTTTTCTCAATATTTTTGTTATCTTTAACAAGTTATATAAAGGAGTTGCTATTCAGCAGTTTATGAATACAGAGTGTCTTGATCAATGTCAGCGCTCAACCACCCCTCCCAAGCCACCCCTTCCCTTACTTTTCTTAAATTTCAGGATATATATTAATTTTTTGCCATTTAACAAAGCAGATGCTGTCTACAATGCATCTTGATCTGAGTCAGCCCTTCAACCTCTTCAACTCCCCCTCTGACCCACCCTTTCCCTTATTTCTTTTTTCCATTTTGTTATATATACAATGAATTTTTGACTGCATTCTCCCCCCATTCATTCATCTACTCCTTCCCCCATGCCCCTAACCCTTCCCAGTATCCATTTCCTTTTAGTTATTTTGTTGGGCTTTAACTTAGTCTCCTGAAAGTATTATACTGCGTGAGCTTTCCGTAGAGTTGATTATACTTCAGTTAACTCATTTATCACCACGTGCATACCACCCATTGTGTTTACTTATACATCAGTAGGCCCATCATGGCTCCCACAAAGGAGGGAAACCATAGACCCTGTGTTTCTCTGGGTCTGGTTTACTTCAATCTCTATAGAGATCAGAGATGAGTTCCTAGTCTTTGGTAAGGAAATAGAAAGAAGAACTTGTCTTCATAGGGAGTGCCTGAGGAGGCCGCCCTTGAAGTGCATCACTCTGGTCACTGTCACATTGCCCTGTCTCTGCTATCCAGATACACCTCAACACACACTAACTGGGGAGTGGAGGGTGTTTTCTACGTAACATTTATTTGTGTTGAAAATAGACCCACATGCTTTACATGCATTATTTTATTTAATTCTCACTCCAGTTTTTGTGGGGGGGGGTTAGTTTAGGTTAATTTTCTGCTTTTTGCTGGTCCTGGGCCTTGAACTCAAGGCCTGAATGCTGCCTTTGAGCTGCTTTTGCTCAAGGCCAAGTGCTCTACCACTTGAGCCACAGAAACACTTGTGCCTTTTTCTGAGTAGTTTATTAGAGATAAGAGTCTCACGGACATTTCAGACTTTTCTGCCCTGGCTGGCATCGAACCATGATCCTCAGATCTCAGCTTCCTGAGTGGGTAAGATTACAGACGTGAGCCACCAGTGCCTGGCCTTACCAAAGTTTTGAATTAGTCATAATATCTGTGTTTAACACATAAGAAAGGAGAAGGGACGTGCAATATTGTTTTCTGTAAAACACCAGATGATGACCTATGTGCCTTGGAAAGGTATGGCTTGCAACTACTTCGTTTTACCCCTAGATACTCTAAATAAGTGGGTATGGCTGTGTTTGAATAAATTTTGGCTTTTTAAAAATAATGGAATGATTGATTAGGTCCACAAGTTCAAGTTTGTAGTAGATTCTAAGATAAGAGCAGTATTTGAAGTAAGTTTCTGCTTTGTGTTTATATACTTTCCACTGATTTCTACTGTCTAACAAGGTATAGTTAGGACAAACGGATGACCTGTGATGGATTCCATGTCTAGGTTTTGCGGAGAACCCATAGCTGATGAAGTGGTACAGTGTTGTACTGAGAAGTTCCTGGATTTGGAGGCTTGCTGCTGAGAAGTGGCTGTCTCTCTCTGGCAGGCCTTGCACGGTTGGGCATATTAAACACTGTGAAGCATCGGCACCAGATGCATGGATTCCGCTACATCCTGGCACCTCATTTAATTCATTGCTGGATTCATTCATGGATGAGGTCAGAGGCCTCATGATCCAATCACTTCCTCATGACCCCTTACCTCTGAACTTTGTAGCTTTGGGGATCAAGTTTCCACATAGGAGCTCAGGGAACATTTCAGGTCCAACTATATCATAGCAGATAGGGTTAACTTAGCATCTTAATAATGGATGGCAAAACCAGTTGGTATTTTTGAGCCCTTCCCTTTTGTGACAAGAATCAAGCAAACATGTAGCATCTCTTAGGCTCTCTCAATATTAGATAAACTGTTCTGCTCCTTCCCATTTCAAAGTTGAACTGGAAACATATGGAGAAAAGGTATCTTATCTAATTTTACAGTTGCTGCACGGTCAGACTGTGTTTGAGACCTCAATTTCATCATCCATCTTCATAATAAGGAGGATAATATCCTCTTCCTCTATGAAAAATGTGTCTCACGGGTGTTAAGCTATGTAAAGTCACCTGGAAGACTAAAAACATCATGTAAGTGTTAGCTATCATGATTATGAATCTCTCCAAATCTCAGTTTTTATAGCTACAAAATTTGTTCTGCTTAATCGCTCAACACAGTAATACAAAATATTTATGTGTACCAGGGAGGCAGTAGTGAGGGCAAACATTGCCTGGCATGTGAATGGCATTGATTGGTAATAAACACAATGCAGAGGGGGGAGCATGGAGGTGGGAAAACATACGATGCAGCAGGAAGAAGGCACGTGCAGGATTCTTTCCTTTCCTCCTCCTTCTCTGTTCTTTCCAGCTATCTATCTTTTTGAGGTCTGTAAAAAGGCGCCTGGGCTCTAACTGCTGGATGATGGCACAGTGTGAAATGACCCCATCATTTTTCAAGTGTCTGCTCCAATACCCACTCAGGTCTCAAGACCTAAGGAAATGAGAAAGATCAACTTGTGTGGCTTTCCTTTTAAGAAAAGATAGAAAATGGTTATATCACATGCTAGTTGTGGCTGATGTTCTATTCTGATATCTTTCTCAATTCAGGTAAGATCAGATAGTTTTTTTTTAAAAAAAATGGGAGAATTCAGATAGATATATTCTTACTTAAAAACTATTTCAAATAACTGTCTCATAAAATTACTATACTAAATGAACCTCAAGATTTGGACACGAGAGGTCTTTCTTTGTTGTTGTTGTTAATGTACTATGTGAGTTTTTTGTTTCCCTTTGTATGTTCTTCCCCCGATTATCACTGGACTTGATTTTGGTACCCTGCATCTTGTACATGAATTTATCTAATTTGGGGAGGTGAAGTGGAATAACAAAATACTGAAACAAGGATACGGGATGACCCATTGCAACAATGATACCCAGGAGATACTATATTGGAAATGAACTTCACAACTTCTGGGGTTAGGGGGAAGGGGTGAGGGAGGTGGGGGAGGGAAGGATAATGTGAGAACAACAAAGGAAGGAGTAAATGCTGGACAAGAAATGTGTACTGATTACCTTACTCATATAACTGTAACCCCTCTGTACAACATCTTTACAATAAAATATTTTTTTAATTCAAAGCAAGACAAAAGAAAAGGAAACTTTTGATAAAGAAATTAATTCCAATTTAGAATAGAAAATGCATGGTAGATTTCTTTAATGCTGGGGTTCAATCCTGGACCTTGTATATGCTAAGCAAGTGCTCTACTACTTCAGTTATACCATCAGCCATTTGGTTTGTATTTTGTTTTTGAGATTCAGTCCTGCTAAAGTTGCTCAGACTGGCCTCATATTTATTCTTGTCCCTCTGTCTCCCAAGTAGCTAGGATTCATAGATGTTAACCACTAGGCCTGGTTTCATGGTAGATTATCATTTTTTAGCATGTTTGCCACCTGAGTTCCTGTGTTCTAATTCAAAGATCACTTATGGGATTCTGTCATGACTTGGATTCACAACAGTATTTTTGGTTAATTCACAGACTTCTATGTTGTGAATAATTATTAGGAAAATTCTCTCTCTCTCTCTCTCTCTCTCACACACACACCCACACACACACACACACAATTTTCACCACTCCTGATTGCTTTTCAAAAGGATGGCCAGATTTCATTTCTCACTTTCTCCCCTCCATGTTTCCTTTGACCCCCTTTACTCAGGTATTCTGGCCTCTGCACCAAATCTGCTTTCTCTTGTTTAGCGGAGAACTCTGCTAGGATGGCAGTATTAGTGGTGTAAGATTTAGACTCTTCTTCTCTGTTGCCTCTGGAGCTGAGAAGGCCCTTCTTACTCTAGCTATGGAATGTGTTTGGCTTTCCAGTGTCAGGTGCTGTTCATTTGCCCTTGGGCGCCTCCTACATGTGGAAATCAACTTGCATGTTACTTGTTGCAGGAGGTCTTTCCATCGCTTCAACCACTTCAACAGACTAACCCGATTTTCCTTCTTCGATTTCCACAGCGTTCTCGTTGCTCATTGATATCATTTATGTTCCTTTAAGCTTATTGTAATGTTAACTCACTTGTGTATCTTCCCAATAAGATAGGAGTTTGAGATAATTATTTCCCTTCTGTATATGTTATGGTCTGATAAATCACCATGACTTTGCATCTGCTGTTGCCTTCTTCTAAAATACCCTCTTCTACCTGAAGTACTCTCTTAGCGTAGCACAGGTAAACAATAATCATCTTTGAGGTCCTCTCATGCATTGCCATTTTCATGAAACTTTCTATGAATCTTTTGTGCTGTCCTGGTTCCCCAAATCTTCACTATCATAATGCAATTCTGGCTTATAATATCTATTGTGACATAGTGCCTATACGATACTGCCTCTTACACGAGACTGTCAACTTCCTGGTATCAGGAAGCAAAGGGTCCCAAATGGATTTTGTTCTCTGTTATTTCAGCATTAAGTGATATGCCATGGACAAGGTAGTCTTTTCATATATATTTATGTATGTGTAACTATACATATGTATATAGGAAAGTTTATACTTATATTGGATGAATAAGCGCAAATACATATGTATATTGAAGGAAGGACAGAAGGGAGAAGGAAGGAAGAAAGAAGGGAAGAATGAAAAAGGAAGGAAGTTATTTCTTGGTGATGTACTATATATTTTTTACGTATATCTTGTTTATCTTTCTAGTGTTTTTCTCTACCCTATCTTATTCTACATCCAGTGGGACTGCTACTTATATTTCCTTTGAATACCCTAATATTGCGTGGACTGTTTTTCTTCCTCATTGTCTAGTAATTTGTTATGAGAGGTTTAGGAAATGTTTCATCTGGTCAGATGATTCCTGACCAAATAATTTTCCATTTTCTTACTATTTGAGTCTCTGACTTTTTTTTTACATATGTTTACAGCACATGTCATTTTGTTAGTCACTGAGAATATAAAGATGAATGAGAGATTATGGTGGCTATTAAGATGTTCAGAGACAAGGACAGAGGTCTGCCGCATAAACAGTTCATCTCGTCCCAGAACAATTCAGTATTTTCTCAGGAAGCTGTTTAAGGAAGGATACAAAATATTTTAGAAGAGTCTTATGTAGATAGGTCTAAATAGAATAAATTCTAACTCCCATGAGTAAGAATTTATCAAAGGGACCTATCAATGATACAATATTTAGAAAATGATGTGAACAAGCAATCAGTAATTTTTGAAAGGGACGTGAAAATGTATATGTGAACACATTGAGAAAAGGTTTATAGGCTTTGGAAAGTGAGAAGTCAGTGAATGTTTTTGAGAAGAGAGTACCATGACCAAAATACCTCTTTTTTAAAAATATGTTTTTTTTTATTTTTATTTTCGCAGAATTAGGGTTTGACCTCAGGACCTAGCACTTGCTAGGCAGGTGCTCTACCACCTGGGCCACATAACCATCACAAAGTAAAATGTTAAGGGATTGAAGAGAGAGTGTCTGTTGGTATTGCCACAGATGGAGATAGTGGGTAACTATTTGTGAGGTGAAAAGAGGCTAAGGATGGGCTTAGAAACTGCCATAGCACTGATCATTCTCTCCTTTAATTTTTATTCCTTTTCATAGCTCTGCAGGGACTGAACTTACCTTGCAGTTTTGCTACATTGTTATGTTTCCAATTATACTGCCAGCTCTTGAAAATGAGAATGTTGCTCATTGTTTTGATTCTCTGGAGCCTAGTGCAGAGTCAAGTTTAAAGTAGGTTCTAAAGACACATTTACTGAACAGAGACAAAAATCGATGGATGAGTAAATCTGTGATGTAATGAGTTCAGCAAAGTAGTCAAAAACACCCAAGCTACCTTGCAAGTCCCTAGCATTTGTCCAAATCTCAAGTATCGTACAAAACTGGGTCATCCCGGTGCAAATTTTGATTTTTACATTCTGAAAGGTGTAGACGTTTACCTGCTCCTCCATTTCTCGAGCCTCTGTGTTCCTTTCCCTTCTCATTATCATTACAAAAACAAAAAGGAACAGTATCTACAAAAGCACTTAGTTTATTACTCACATCAAGTGTGACCTCATTAAGTGTTAAAACCGGATATGTTTACAGGAGTCTTCTAGTGGCAGAGCAGGCAGCAAATCGTCTCTTGCCTCTTCTCATTCCTTCATTCCGCCACGCATTTCTTATTCAGTCATAAAGGTTGATATCATTCTATTATGAGATGCTAAGGGCCAAGGATGAAAAGAGCATATTTTTTAGTCTATCCCACTCTAAAAAAAAAAACAAAAAACAAAACAAAACAAAACACCTCACCATGTTATAAAAGATACTAGGAGGTTATAGAAACTTATCACTCACTGAGGTAAGTGCTTGCTACAAGGGATAGTATTTTAAGGATATCATCTTTGAGCATACCTATAAAGTAAGAGGGAAGACTACTAGTCCAAGAATTCTGGCTGGTGTCTCAAGAGCAAGGTACAGTCGTCACAAGGACAGGGAAGTCAGGAAAGTCAAAGTGGGACAGATGTGATGGTGTTTCATAGCTATAAGACATTTCTCTATGGTTCATCCTCTTTCATCTCAAATATCTTTTTTTTTACTCATGTCTAATTCTTTAGCGTTTTTTTTCCTTCTGCTTCTGCAAGTAATAAACATCATAGGATATGTTGAGGATTCTCAGAGAGTGATGGTTGCCCAGGTAATAGCACCTTGTTCTTTGCTAGAAGTCAGGATTCCTCTACAGGTTCGCCTTTTCAACAGGAAAAAGGACCCCAGCTGCATTACTCATTATGCACCTGTGTTCTCTGGGAATAGAATGAGAAGTTACTCACTGATGGTGTTAAAATACTCATCTGTTGGGTTGAACATAGGAGTCCTGATGTGGCTGTGCAGAGAGAATCCGGATAGAATGAAGGGTCAGAGCTATAAGATGGCTTCACTAACTACCAAGAGTCATTAAAACTTTAAGTGGTGGGTGTTGGTTTGTTTTCTTTCTAATCTACATTTTATTTTCTTCTTAAAATCTCCCTTTGCTGGGTGCTGGTGACTCACACCTATAATCGTAGCTCATCAGGAGGCTGAGATCTGAGGATCACAGTTCAAAGCCAGCTTGGGCAGTACAGTCCATGAGACTCTTATCTCTAAAAATGAATCAGAAAAAAAGTGGAGGTGGTGGCACTGTGGCTCAGGTGGTAGAGTGCTAGCCTTGAACAAAAGAAGCTCAGGGACAGTGCCCAGACCCTGAATTCAAGCCTGAGATTGGGGAAAAAAAATTAAATCCTCTAAATAAAACTTCTGTTCTTTGTTATTAAAAATGGAGGTTAAAAATAAAAATAAATAAAAATAAAAATGTTTTCTATGTTCCCCTGCTTCTTCCTTGTGACTTCCATGATGTAATAGTTTGGTCCAGTAGGTATACATACTCCATTCCCCCTGCTTTCTTAATTTGGAAGTCTTTTTAATGAGTTTACTGGTTTGTCTGGGGTATTTTTTTCTTCTTCTTTTTTTTTTTATCAGCACGAGCTGGATCAAAGTGGTGAGGAACAGGCATGCCTTTCTACCACACTGATCTTCCCATCCCAGAAAAGGAAGTTATCTTCTCCCTGTTCACACCACACCTGCTCTGGCCATGTCTGTCATCTCTGCAAAGTGGAATTTAGTTTTGGAATAGATAATGCAGTTACTCCATGATCACTAGCTCCAGTATTTCTGAATATGCCAGGTTTAGGGTTAGGAAATTACAGGTTTCAGATTACCATTCCAGATGGCCTAGGGAACTGAGAGGGTAATTTCTGCTGGACACTCTTGGGATGGCTGAGAGAAGCCACAAGCAAATTGTGTTTGTCAGGGGGGTGAAAGTGAGCTGATCTATAAGGGGCAACTGATATGTTTGGTGCCTGACTTACACCAAAGGATGATTTCATGCCCTCTCCATCCATTGAATAGCATCATGCTGCCCATCCTTCACCAGCTCGCAGAAATGGTTCAGCACAGTCATAGAGCAGAGGTGACCAGAGGTCAGTACATGGGGAATTGGATTTAGGTCTAAACTTGTATTTATTCTTCTGCATTCTTGGGGGGAGGGGGCTTGTAAGGCACTGAGTTTGCATTTTCATGCTTCTTCCTGTCCTTTCTATGTCTGTAGAGGTGAGAGGTTCAGGTTCTTTCAGAGAAAGGGCGACATCCAGGCAGGCTGAGAGCATTGAGGTCTCCATGCACACTTCCTCTTGCCCTCAGGAAACATTTCAGGTCAGTGTCTCCTTAGTGCTGAAGCAAGCGGCAGGAACATTTGACAAATGAAGGTAACTGAAACTTGAGTTTTGATGACGAGCATCAGTCTGGCCACACTGCTGGATAGACCAACTCCGCTTTCTGGTGCTTGCCAAAGATGTCTATACAGGTGTTTTGATAAAATTACCTGTTTTTAGTGAGTTCGAGGAGATCGAGATCCTATGATAATTAATGGAAGCATTTGGCACAGGATTGCTTGCTTGCCAAGAATTATCTTGATATTAGACTATTTGGGACTTGTTTCTGGTTCTTGTGTTACTTCTCTATTAAAGCTTTGCTTAGTTACTTCATATTTATTGACCCAGTTGAATGCAAAACTAATCTAAGAAAGCAAAACAAAACAACACCAATATAACAAATGAACAAAACCAAACCAAAAGCACAAAGACATAACAAACCAACAAATAATAACCTCATTGAATATGGAGTTTGGATTATTTCCCAACATTCTTACTATCCAATATCTTTCTCTGGGTCTTCATCTACTGCTTGAGTTGCATTTATAGCTACTTAATTTTTATTAATCAGTGGTGTGTATATGAGGATGACTCAGAGAAGACAGACACCAAGCCAAAGCAGGAAGACTGAACGGACACAAAGCAGGGGTGTCTCATTTTTGTGAGCCTGTGTTTTCATAAACAAATGTCCTTTGTAGATGTTCCATTTCCAACAGTTTTAATTTCTGATTATGTAAAATGACTCAGGCATTCCCACTTAAGCTTTCTTGGATCCCTAAAGATTTGAACACTTCAGGTTTGTCCCCATTGAACTAGACCTTGGCCAAGGTTACTTTGTCAGTATCAGATCTTGAAGATCCTCAAATGTTGCTACTGTTGTTTTCCCTCTACTTTCCCACATTTCCCTTCTTAATTTCTGCTAAATATAGTTTCCATCACTAGCATTCATATACTCTGCTGTCACACACACTCCCTTCAGGCTAACTACACTTAGGGTAAGGATATGTCAACACTGGAACCTTGCTTCTCAAAGTGAGGTCTGAGAACTAATCATCCTGAAATCACCAGACTTGTTATCAATAATTGCTGAGTTTAACCTCTACTCCAGGCCATCCGCACCCAACCCTATAATTTATCAAGGCCTCCAAGTGGTGTGAATAGACATGAAATTTCAGAAGCAATGGGTGGTAATCCAAATTAGGACTCAGCGTGAAGTGATTTGTTGGTAAATTCTAATTACTCAGTAGTTGTCTGGAATAAGCCAGTAGACTTCTACCAGCCTCTTTCAGAAGTGCCTTCTGGTGTTACCTTAGACACCCTGCTCTTGGTCTCAAGAAAAGAATTCATGTTTTTCACTCACGTGTAGAACTTAAAATGCGGCTTTATAGAAGTAAGGAATAGAATAGTGGTTATTATAGATGTGGCAGGGGTTGGGAAGGAGGAACAGAAGGATTGCAAATTCAAAATAAAGATAGAATGAAGAGTAAGTACCAATACAGCTAGAAAGGATCAGTAAGTACTAATACAACTAGAAAGGAGGAGTAAGTACCAATACAGATAGAAAGGAGGAATAGGTACTGCTGTTATGTAGCATGGTGTAGTGACACAATTTTTTAAAATCTGTTCTATGGAGAACTATTGGAAAGAACACTGAAGTTACCCCCCATTAAAAGGAAGGATAACTGTTTAAGAACATGAAGATGCTAATCATGCTGATGTGCTATGATTGTATCATATTATGACTTACAAAGGTATACAATGAAGAACAAGAACAAGGAATCAATAATAAAAATATTTCATAAACGTGTTATCTGATCTAGAATCCAAAAGTACATCTCCTTTCATAATTATTACCTGTCTTTTCCTTGCTAGAGATCAGATGCGACAGGAGTTCAATAATTCTTCATAATCATTCAGAAAACAGTTCAAAATCACTACTCTCCTGTGAATCCCCAGAGAAGGGTAAACTTTCCCTCTCAGCTCTAGCAACACTGGATTGGGGTTGTCTGCTTACTGTCTCCCTCTGAGACTTTACAAATTCCTCACCAACATAAATGCTTTAAAAAATTATTGTAATGGTGATATACAGAGGGGTAACAGTTACTCAATACAGTAATGAGTATGTTTCTTGTCAAACATTGCTACCCCTCCCTCATTTTTCTCCCACTTTCCTTCCCCCTGTCACCCTCTCCTCCCAAAGTTGTAAAGTTCATTTCCAACATGGTGTCTTAGGAGTATCGCTGTTACATTGGTCCACCCTTTGTCCTTTGTCTCACCATTTTGTTATTTCTCTTCCTTTCCCTAAATCAGATAAACACATATATAAGACACAGGGTACCAAAAGAAAAACAGTGATAACAGGGGATAAACCAAAGGGGAAAAATGAAAGAAAAAAAGAAATAACTTCACTCAGTATATATCAAAAACATAAACCAAAACAAAACCTCTTGCTTCCATATCTTGGAGTTAATTTCAATTAGCATCATCTCATATGGTCATATGTACATAGCTATTGAGCTATTGTGGTCCTCTGCTAGGACTATCTTAAACATATACTAATTATTACAAATGAGGGAAGCCATGGAGTCTGGGATTTTTTTTTAAATCAGATTTAACTCACCTCAGTTTTTTTCTGCTTCCGTCTCTCCTTCCTCTCACCTCTGCTGCATCTCCTCCAAAGGCATCGGACAAAGATAAAATGGGCCTCCACACATGCTTATTGGATGAACAAATAGGTGCAATGATGTTTGAAAGCATCTCTTGGAAAAACAAAAGGTAGAGAGTGCAGCACCTGTTTAATAGGGTTGTTAAGACAACCAAATGAGTCTGGGCATACAGTGTTCCTGTGTGAGCTGTAAAACACTGGATCACAACGAGAGAGCATTATTAGGCATATGTGGTCTGGTAGGGTCTTACAGATTGCAGTCGCCTGTTGTGATGAAATCTGTTTTGAAGCCAATGCTGAAACTGTAGGCACTCCAGAGACTCTTGAAGCGCTGAGGTATCAGCTGCTGCTGCTTGGTCTCTGGCTCAGGTTTTCAGTTACCATGTATATTTGCTCCTGGGGGGTGTGTTGCTGCTATTCTTGCTGTCTCCTGGGATAGAGCAGCCACCTTGTTATGCTGGGCCAGACACCTTCTTTCAGGAACTGTGGGTGACATTCTGGAGCTGTGGCGTCTGGTTGGCCAGAGCTCCGATTCTGTCTCATGCCATGTGCTTGAAGCATTTACATGGTGTGTTGTTTCATTAGGGAGACTTGCTCCAATCCCTTTGCTAAAGAAAAAACAAAAACAATAAGGCCGGCACTGGAATAGAACGGAGCTGAATAGACATTTATCTTCTCACAGGGTAAATCAATGAGTAATTTTCTGCTTTGAATGTTATATTTAATACTCTGTCTGGAGAAATCCTGCCAAGCCTGTCTTCTTCCAAGGTGGCTTTAATAAAGAGATTGTAAAACAAACACAAACAAAAAAATGCTTATTTAAGATCTTCTTGAATCTTCCTCATGCCTTACTGGAAGTAGCTGCTCCTCAGGGACCTGAGTAACCCTCTTGGAAAGAGGCCATGTGCTCAGAACATATACTGTGTGGGGCAGGCCGCAAGAGTGAATGCAGGAATGCTGGAGAAAGGCAGGTTCTTTCTGATATAGGATCCAAAGCGCTCTCCTCTCCAGTGCATGTCTAAGACTAGATAACAGGCATACTCGTCTATTATTCACCCATTGCTTAAGGCAAAAGAGTGAGCAGAAGTCACAGAGGGACAATGGGTCTATGCATAGCCAGTGCCCGCTGGGGTATAAACCATACAATAGGCCAATGGGATCTCATTCAACATCTGAGACATTTAATTCTTTAGCTAAAAGATCCCAGGTTTCAGGTTGTCTTAATTGACAACTTCGATGTAAGCATTATTGTGAAACTTTATCATTGGACAGATAAAGGAAAAGGAGTCTCAGACAGGTTCACTCTATTAGTGAGTTGACCTTGTGACCTTCACAGGGGAATAGGGGGGTTGGGAAATAGCTGTGTGGACAAACTTCATCAATAAGGCCCACATCTGAGACTCATTTGTAGTTCTAGAACCTTGTAAGAGCAATTCCATATTCTTGAAAGACTCTGAATTATTCCTACCTATAACAAACTTGGGGAGCTAGGAGACCTTAGCACAGATTTTGGCCTGTACTCAGTGAGATCAAGCCTGCAAACGCGTAACACAGGATAGCAACGTTTTGGAAGTACAAAGGCACCCAGAAGACATGTCACCTCTGATACCTTAGAGCTTCGAGCTGTACAAATACGAGCTTGGCCTTCATCTTGTGCTAGAAAGTTCCAGGATACTTGCACAACTATGACCAGATCATGTTAAAACGGAGATTTCCGTATATTGAGGGTATAACAACGCAGATTTCCGTGCTGATAGAACTCTTAGAAACCCTTTCAGACTGGTTCCAAACGGGGCAAAAGTCCTCTGCGGTGCTGCAGTTCTTTCTGACTGGATAAAATAACGAATGTTTGGGTGGGCAGCTGCTTTATCTCCAGGAACAAAGCAGTCACTCATACAATCTCGTGGGGAACCTAGTGTGGAGTGCTGACATTGGCACTGGGTCCTCATCGTGAAGGACCAAAAAGTCCAAACGCCAAGGATGATTGCCCTGTGCCATGGAACCCCCCCCCACCCCCATCCCCAGTTGGTTGAGTTGGTAGTTCCGATCTGAAACTCCATTGACTTTCTCAGAGCAGTTCTGCCAGTCGCCCGTAGATGGCGATGTTGCTCCAAGAACCTCCTTCCAGACTCGACGACGGGCACTGGAGCATCCAGCTGTGGCCTGCTGAGACGGAACTCTGTGAATCCTGTTTTTAAGTTCCTCTGCTTGGTCATAACCCAGCAGTTCCTCTCCGGGGTCTCCGGCTTGCCCATCATTCTCCCCCCTGCTAGGAGCCGGGGAAGGGGGAAAGGAGAGAGCTCTCTCCTTCCCCCTACATTTCCTCATTCTACTCTCCTTTCCTCTACAGAGTCGGTGATTAATGGCAACTCTGGTGAACAGCTGAGGGGGAGAAGGGACTTGCAGAGCCAGAGCGGATAGATTGAATGTAACTGGGTGCCGAACCTCTTTAGTGCGAGCAACCTTGCAAATTTGTTTTCCCTTCCTCCCCCCCCTATACAGGGTGGAGGCAGGCGCAAGTGACTTCATTAATCAAGGCGCTTCAAGGGGACTGACGCATTTTAACAGAGAACTGTCACTTACAATCCCTCACTGGCTCATGTATCCCTGAGCACTGGTTATTTCATCGTCACCAATTAATCAAGGCAGCCACAAAGCCACCCTGGAGTTTATTAGCAGAAAGCAGGCTGTCTCTTCCGCAGGGACAGGCTTGGTCGTTTTACTATTTAAAATACCGAAAGTGCCCCTTCCCTCCCTCCCTCCCTCCCTCCTCCTCTCCCTCCCTCCTTCCCTCCTTCCTTCCTCCTCTCCCTCCCACCTTCCCTCCTTCCTTCCTTCCTTCCTTCCTTCCCTCCCTCCCTCCTTCCCTCCTTCCCTCCTTCCTTCCTTCCCTCCTTCCTTCCTTCCTTCCTTCCTTCCTTCCTTCCTTCCTTCCTTCCTTCCTTCCCTCCCCCCCCCCCCCCCCTCCCTCTTCCTTCTCCCCTCTCCTCCCCTCCCCTCCCCTTTCCTTTCCTGCTGTTGACACATCCAAGTCACTAGTTAAAACTCTGTCTCCCTTAAGATTTTTCCAGTCTTTCTCCAGATCTTACACTTCTTTGCTGCTGCTAAGGCTCCAGCACTTTGGATGGATGGTTGACAGAAATGAACTGGAGGAAAAGCACCTCTGCAATGCTTGCAATACTTCTAAACCACACTGCCTGTCAGAACTGAGTTAGAGAGATTTGTAAAAGCATCCATGCCCTTGGGCTGCCTTGAAGACAACTTATTAGGGATTTTCTGAGTTCATTGGCTAGGCCTGGATATCTTAAAAGTTTTCCTGTTCAATGTTAAGCCTGGATTGATGAGGTCTCTTGGAGTGAGTAAACTCACCCTTAAAATAAGTGACTGATATGTAAGTTTTTAGCTGTTGCATAATTTCCAAAGTCAAACCTTTGGAGGAGCTGTCCAGGCCAAAGCAACAATGTCTCCTGAGAATTTTAGTGACACTCGAATGATATTTTAGTGATAATTCAGTGATGTTACCTGCCTCTCTCTTTACTTCCCCTCTTGGTGACAGAACAGCTCTGGTGGACAGATACTTGCATGTTGTATTCATTCATTCATTCACTCACTGATTCATTTGAAGAGTTCCTGAACATTTTCCTCAGAGCTAGATTAGCTCTCTGACATCATGATCCATAATAGTCACCAAATATATACATTGCATTTCATTAAAGTGTTGAGAAGTACAGTAAAGGAAAAAAAATACCATGATAGAATTTGGTACAGAGACTGAAACTTGCCTGTGAGTCAGAAAAAAAACAAACTCTCCAGGAAGTGACATTTCCAGGGAGACCCGAGAGTTGATAGAAATTAGCCTGGTGGGGAATGGAAGGGGAAGAAGAAGAGGGCCATAGGCACAGCAGAAAAATCTTTGCAAAAAGCCAGTAGGAAAGGTGGCTTATTGTAGGTATTGAAAGGAGACCTAGGGGGAGAATGATGGATTTAGAGACTAAGAGGTAGGTAAGGACCGGATTACATGGCCTTCAATAGGTCATTTTGTACCTTTATCTGAAAATTAAAGGTAGCGTTATTGCATAATTTAAAAGGGGGGAAGTTAAATGCTTACACTGGTGCTTTAGAAAAAGTATTATTTAGGGGAAGAATTGTAGAATGGCAAAATTAAAGACCTCTAAAATCTATTCTTTTATAAATGTAACAAAAGCAAAGATTGTTAAGGTCATGTTTCTCTCTCTCTCTGTCTCTCTTTCTCTCTTACCCCCCTCTGGAAATTAACTAAAAGCTTAGAAAATTTTGAGGATGAATTATTTGAGAAAAATTGCTGAGATCAGTAAGCTTTGTCTGTCCCTTCCAGTTTTTAACATGCCATGTCACAGGTATTCACACAAGTGTAAACTAATATACAAAAAATGTACCTGTATATCCATCTTTACTACAGATCTGTTCACAATAGCCAAACTGTGAAATCAAAGTACTGATTTCTACCAATGAATAAATAAGATAGGATCTTATACATGAAGCATTATTCAGCCATAAATAGAAATAAAACTATGCCATTTGCAATGAAATAGGTTAAATCAGAGACTGTAATTTTGAGCAAGATAATGCAAGCTCTAAAGGCGAAATTTCAGCAGAGTGCTGATGGCTCATGCTTGTAATCCTAGCTACTCAGGAGACTAAGATCTGAGGATTGTGGTTCGAAGCCAGCCCAGGCAGGAAAGTCCCCATGAGACTCTTATCTCTAATTAACCACTCAAAAAAACAGAATTGGCACTGTAGCTCAGTTGGTAAAGGGCTAGCCTTGAGCACAAAGAGGCTCAGGGACATTGCCCAGGCCGAGTTCAAGCAGTACAACTGACCAAAAAAAAAAGCCAATTGTACCAGCTTTCTCTCTCTCTCTCTCTTCTTTCCTCTCTCTTTTTCCTCTCTCTTTCCTCTCTCTCCTCTCTCTCTCTTTCTCTCTCTCTCTCTCTCTCTCTCTCTCTCTCACACACACACGTATTACCCACACTGTTGGGCTCTTTGAAAGAATGAAGGGTAGGGGGAGAGAGAATGATAGAAGATGAATAATATGAAAATACATTGTGTCTGTTTAAAGATGGCATAAGGAAATTCACCGAACGCTACTGAGCAGCAAGTTCAGGAGAGAGTAATAAAGGAGGTTAATCTGATTAAAGTATAAACACATCTAAAACACCATGATGAAAAGCCCTTATACAATTAATATACCCTAAAATAGAAGAAAAATGAAGAATGTCAGGAAAGCAAAACAGGCTGTGTTGGGATAGGAGCCAGTGGGAAGGAGGAGCACCAACAAGAGCATGAATGAGAGTGAACATGCAAATGATGACAGACCAATGAGACTACTTGTTCCAAGAAACAGGGATGAAGGGGAGTGGCTGAGGGGGCGAATGTGATCTGGGTACATTGTATATATATATGGAAATGGAACCTTCCTTATGTAACTAATATATGCTAATAAAAACGCTAAATTTATGACGCAAACTATAGACCAGCATGTATGATGCCATCCTATTTCTTATACAATGAGCACAAAGATTCTGTATTTATGAAAACAAGTTATTGCTGTAAATTCATAGATGGAGTTAGGGTATGCCAAGTGATAGACTCTTCCCCAGGACTGATATTGGAAACTGGAGGAGGCTGAGTGGGGGAAGAAGCGATGGAGGACCTTTTATTTCCCGCTACATCTCTGTGTTTCTACAGTGTTTGAAATTTTATGAACAAGATTGTATAATGTACTTCTTCTGCATTGGAAAAAATACTCAAAAGTGTTACAATTGCATTATTTGGCCTGGTGGAGGAGATTAAATTGCAAAAGAAGACGCATTCTAAGATTAGAGAGGGAAAAAGAGGCATGTGGTCTCCATGACGTACATCAAATATTATAAAGATGGTTAAAGAAGACCCAGAGAGAAACAAAGAAGACAGGCCGAAACATTACTTGAAAAAAATGTCGCATGAAACTGCGTAAGTGTTAAATAAATTTGAACATTTGTAAAGCTCAGTTATTTCCACCTATGATATGAGTAAACAGTCAGACCTTGACACATTATACTCACCTGTTGAAAGACAAAGACAATAGATAACCGTAAAGTAGCAAGGGGAAAAAAAAAACAAAAACCCTTCTTATGTAAAAGATGAATTCCCAGTAAAATTAACAAACGAGTAATCATCAGCGGACATGAAGTTCTAAAAGCAGACTGATGACTGGAATAGAGCCAGGCATCTATCTATAAACACTTATATGTCCACTGATTTTTGACAACACAAAAATGAAATAAGAATCTTCTGCAAAATGGATGCTGGATCAATTGGATATCTACATAGGAAGTGATGGAGTTAAATCTTCACACCATCTGCAATACTAATTTAAAGAAATGGATTATAGGGGTGAAACTGCACTTGAACATTTCTGATGGCATTGGAAAATTATATAACTACTTTGGAAAATAGTTGATGAGTACCTCAGAAAGTTGAATAGAGTGACCTTATCGTGTAATCCCACTGTTAGGTATATACCCAAAATGCATAAGGACATATGTCCATGTAGATAAAGGGCATAGGACCCTTCTATCTAATAAAGCAGAAACCACTTAAATATGCCTCACTTAGTAACAGCTGAGCAAGATGTGACTTATTGAAGAACATGAAGAAATGATGCACTGGTATACACTAAAATACAGATGATTCTTGAAAACAGTATGTTACATTAAGGAGAACAATCACAAAACACCCTATTTAGTCCAGAAAAAACAAATGGAGATTGTAGACTGCCCAGGTCAGAATGGAAGGGCCCTAGATAATTGCTAATGGATAGGAAGTTTTTCTTGGAGGTGATAAAAGATGTTTTAGTGGCTGTGTGACTCTTGCCCATATGGAAAGTACTGTAAAACTTAAAGCATTTCATTTTGTGATTCTTGTTATCAAGTATGTTAGTTTCCATCTTTCATGGATATGTTTGGAGAGCAAAGAGAATGCCTGCATAGAGCCTAGTCAGCAGTTCAAGTGAGTGGCTGTGGTAGCCAGGATTACAGGGTGGTATCCAATGTAGGTAAAATTGAAAAAGGGGCAGTATTTTTTTTTTTGTCAGTTGTGGGGCCTGAGTTTGGCCTGAGCGCTGTCCCTCAGCTCTTCAGCTCAAGGCTAGCACTCTACCACTTGAGCCACAGTGCCAATTCCGGCTTTTTTCTTTTTGCTTATGTGGTGCTGAGGAATCGAACCCAGGGCCTCAGACATGCAAGGCAAGCACTCTACCACTGAGCCACCTTCCCAGCCCCATAGGGGCAGTTTTGAGAAATACTTTAATGTCCAATACAATATCTGTACTACTAGCTTTTCTTAGTCCTTTTTTCTTTTGTAAATTCTTTGAAAATATTAGTTCAGATTCTCCTAATGACCTTCTGTGTCCAGTCTTCTTTTAATTTACATTTTTACTGGTGGGTCAAGTGATAGACAGAGAGCTAAAATGAAGGCAGTTTGCACTGAGTACAAAGTCCAGTAAAAGAAAGTAGGCTTCAGCTCTTAATGGAGCACAGTTTTAGGAAATATCACCTGACCCTCCAGTTATGGTTTGGAGTTGTTTCTTTTATGAGAATTCTGTGACATGCACAGAAGTCATGCAGGCTGGAACAAAGCCCATTTCTCCAAACCTCAGCTGACAGAGGGAACAGATTAAGAGAAAACATTAGACACTCTTTTCTCTATCTCACAATAAATACTTTGGACTCTTCCCTCCCCACCCCCTACTTCTACTGTCTTCAGTTGACAGCACTGATTTTATTACATCAAAATCAAGACCTGCACATTTTTGATGGCATAGAAAAAGGACAGAACTACTTTGGAAAGAGTTTGTTCTGTCTCTTCTTTGAGCGTACCCCTGGTTGACTTGCTCTGAATCGAGTTTCTAAACTCTTTACTCTCTCTTCTAGTTCGAATACTATTATCAAGAATCTTACCAACAGTACAGACTTACACAAGTAATATACATGACTTACACTTTTATATGATTATCACAGACCTTTCTTCCAACATTGAGATGAATCTGTTTCTGACTTTCTCTCTTTCTCTTCTACTTCTCAGATGTTTTCAGCCATTATTATTTCTACCCTCCTAATGAGGTTCATTGTTTCCTTTTACAGTCTAATCACCTGATGCCATGGAGATGTGTTGAAAGACTTATGTTTCATCTTCTCAAAGTATAAGCTCATAATATAAGCCAAAGGGCATGTAATAGCTTTCAACCACATCTGTTTTCTTTCTAATTTCATCACTTTTTTTAGCTATTATCCTATCCCAGGGCATATACTTTCTGGAACCTTGTTGCCATAGCTAAGTCTATTTACTTTCTGCGGATGGTTATTCAAATGCTACTTTTATTCAAATGATACTTTTTTTTAAAAAAGAGGCCTACTTTTACCAACTCATTTAAAAATCAGACATACATTTCCATGCATACACCAGACTCTCTCGATTTTCGTTACTTTGCTTAACTTTTCCCTTTACTTCAAGAGTGCTGATAATCATTGAAAATGCCATGCGCATCCTCTATTTAGTATGTTTATTGCTTGTTTTTCATCTCCATCTGCTGAAAGACAAACTCCTCCAGGGAAGAAATTTTTGTGTGATTTGATTTGTTTTCCAAAACAGCCCGAGTCATAATTAGACTCGGAATAGGTGCTTAATCAATATTTATTGCTTGAATATGTAAATACTTCTATGTCCAAATATTAGTATTTGTGGAAGAATGCAAGGAAATATTCTGGGATATATACTTAAAATTTGATCTCAGATTTTATTTTGGGAAAAAGAAGAAAAAACTGGATGATTTTCTTTTATGTGTGTTCTGTTTTTGCAGTTAGAATGTGGGGTGTTGAATTGGGGTCACGCATGCTTGTTTGCTGGTGCTCTACCTTTTGAGCCACTTCCCTCAGATATTTGTTCTGGTTATTTTGAAGATGGAGTTTCACATACTTTTCTGCCTTTGGACCTTGATCCTCCAGTTTTTAGCTACCTAGAATTATAGGGATGAGCCATTGATGCCTGGTGGGACTGTTATTTTTCAACAAAGAATAACATCTTATTTATCTTGATATGCTTCAAGATGAAGACAGTGTCAAACCAATATAACTAACTTTCTAAAATCATAGTTTTTTAAAGAGTTTCTTTATTGGGAACTTTGGTCCTACACAATTATTTTCTTTCTTTTTGTTTTGGTTTTTGCATAGGATATCAGGCTTATTTGTTATTGTCTTCTTCTGTGCATCATTCTCTTATGGCTGTTTTCCCATCATTTTCTTTTATAAATATAAATAGTTTTGTTTGGTATATATTGGTTGTACAAAGATGTTTTATTTCTATACATGCATAAACAATATTCTCCAATCAAACTCACCCTATCCATCATTGTTTCTCATCTCTCTTCCGCTTAAAACAATTTCAACAGGCTTCATTATTCTTTTTTTTCATGCCCACTTATAGAGGATTCTGTGCAAACTTACCTTCATTTCATTTTCATAGAGAACATTCTCTGTTTTGCTGGGCTCTTTTCTCCAGAAGTATCAGATCATTGGTTTTTGTTTGTTTTGCTTTTGACTCTACCTTTTTCCTTGTCCATATCAGATTATTCCAGGCTAACATGGTTTATATATTACTTTCTGTGTACAAAAGTCTGTCTTAGGTTCCAAGTGATATTCCAAAGAATAAAATCATGTGAGTTATGTGTGTTAGGACGTTCTTAATTGCGAGTAGTCATAACTCCACTTATGTTCACCATCAATCCCAGAGAAAGGGTAAATGATCATTTACATCATGGCTGTAGATTGGGCAAGTAGGCCTCAGAAACATCTTAATTAGGAGCTCAAATGTCTTCAAGAACCTCTTTCTGTAACTCATTGCAAATATCCTTGTGGATAAATCATAAAATTCACATTTTATAGATTTATTTTTTTCACTGCAAAGTGCGATTTCTGTGAAAAACAACAACAAACCGGAAACTATTCTGATACTTTTCGTCCAAATACTATACATTGACAGGAAAGATCTTATCATCCTTGCTGGGATCTGCTGCCTACCTTTGCAACTTGTGGTGGGAGATTTTTGCACAAAAACTGCTGCTCCTATTGAAGGCCGTGGATAGAAGCTTGCCATTCCTAAATACACAAGTGCTATTAAAATGAATCAATGTGCATTCTATGTGGACCCTATAATCATACAAAAGTATGTTTGCAGAGAAAGATCAAATGCTAATTGAGAAAAGTTTGAATTTATAATCAATAAAACTATGTAGGAGGGTTGCTAAAGCATGAACCAATTGTTAGCTACTGATACGAAATTGAAGTGCTCTGAAAGGCTGATATTAAGTCAGTAATCACCTAAAGGTGATTTTAGGAAAAGAGAAAGGACACAAGATTATCTCCAGTGATTCTGCTCCCCAACCCCCCCTCCCCCCACCCAACAGAGTATGTTTGTGTCCTTCAGTATTCTGAAAATGGGGAAAAGGCTTCTCAAATTGTTTCTGTTTCAACATATTTTCATTGTTAAATTTATTTTCTACAATGAAAAGCAATAACAACATCAATTTATTTTCTACAATGAAAATAAACCGCTATTTACTGCTACTGCTGTTACACACACACACACACACACACACACACACACACACACACCCTATAAATAACAAGGCATAATCCATCCTTCCCATTTATTTTCTTTCCTTGATCATAGAAAGATAGAAAAATATATAGAGACACATGAGAGCTGTTGCCACAGAACAACATTGTATTTTACATATTACTTTGAAACTTGATTTTCTTTTATAATACTATGTCACAGTTATTCCCTCAAGTCATTAATTATAACTCCAGAGCATTATTTTAAGGAATTGCAGACTATTTCACAGCAAGAAAGCACTGCAGTTTATTTAACTATTCATTGATTATGTTAGACCCCAGTTTTCAACCTGAGGTCAAATAATGATCCACTATCTTTCCGTTGTACTATGGCTTAGTAACTTACACCTTTATTTTAACAAGATAAATCCTGAAACTGTTTCAGCGAGCCTCCCCCATCACCTGTATCAAATGTAACAATTTCAAATCTTAATGGATACCATTTTCATACCAATAGTCTATGAGAATATCCTCTTCTCCATGTCCCCAAAGATGGGAAGATGTTTTCCTTTTAACAAGTGGAAATTAAATTCTATTGTTACTTTGCTCTGGGTTGATGACTAGTACAGTTGAATGTCTTCTCGTAAATTTATGGTCAGTTGAAATTTTCTTCTGTGGATTCACATTCCTTCTTTTCTTTTTAAAATTTTTATTTTATTTCATGCTTTATTGTCAAGGTGATGTCCAGAGGGGTTACAGTTACATAAGTAAGGTAATAAGTACACTTCTTGTCAAACTTGTTACCCTTTCCCTCATTTTTCTCCTACTTGCATTCATCATACAAAGACAGCTTTCATTGTTGCATTTCCACATGTTTACAATATGTTCCAATCAATCTCTCCCCCCTTTATTTTGGTCTCTTCTTCTCCCTTCAATTCCTCTCATATTCTTTTGTAAATCTGTCAATTAATGTCTTTGTCTTTTCTCCTGTCATGAACTGATAATAACTTCTCTTATCTATTTGTTATGAATTCTCTCTAGCCTAATATAGGTGGACTTTCTGTTTCTTTGGCTACATCCAAACATACATATACATATATACAAAGCATACAAGTAATACATATATATATATATATATATATATATAAAGTTATGTATGTGCTTATATACATATATGTAGTTTTTTCTTTTTTAGAGTCTTAAAATATTTAGCAAGAAGTGGACTCAAATGTTGCTTAACAGACACTCTCATTTACAGAATATACATACAAATTTAATGCACAAAGAATTGTGAACTAATTATCTAATAAGTGAATTTTTTGTCTTGTTTTCATGGATTTTTGATTATTTGCTTTTGTGTTTTAGTGGTTTCCTTCCTTGATATACAAAAATCACAGTGAATTCAACAATAATTGTTCTTAGCTGAAAGTGGTAAGAAATTGCTGGTATAATACAACTCAGCCATATGGTAGAAGCACAAAAGGCACAAAATAATAAAACAACTTGTCTTTGTCTTTGCTATTGAAGATGAACAAATTTTATCAGTCTGCAGAAGTGCTTGAAATACCTTCTGAAAACTGCTTAAGAAGAGCAACAGAATTCTGATTATGCCTTTCTACTGACTTTGGTTTTGATATGTATTTCTTCAAATGCTCTAATGAAAAGAGCATTTCAGGAAAGAGTGCTAATTTTTTGTAGGCTCTTGAAGGCTACAGTAGAGAGCAAAGTGATCTGAACCAAATATTTTCTACCTTGAGAGCACATACATCTGATGTCATAGCTAAGTGGTACATTGCTTATATGACATGTACAAGTCCTTGAGTACAATCCCCACACTGAAGAAAAAAGGAGCAGATAAGATTACTGGTGATCAACACTATTGTTTTTAAACTATTATTGCCATAATAACATAGTTCTATGCTTTGGTGTGGATATCAGACACAAAGTAGCCCCTAAAGCTCATGGGTTGAAGGTGTGGATCTCTATTTTGAGAAGTGATTGGATCATGGACATGTTAACCCCATCAATGGATTAGTGTATTGATGAGTTTAGAGCGTAATGGGCTTTTAGAAGTTAGGGCCTGGTTGGGAGAAATAAGCCAATGGAATCATGTTTTCTAAAGGTATGTTGTGCCTCTCCTCTTCCTGTCTTTGTCTGTGCTTCTTTCCACCATGAGGTGAGTAACTTTACTTTTTAACAGGTTCAAGATTTTTCCTCACTTTGTCCAAGGAATAAAAAAGCCAAGGAAGCATAACTGAAACTTCTTTTTTTTTGGGGGGGGGTCCAGCTCAAGGCTAGTGCTCTACCACTTAAGCTACAGCACCACTTCTGGCTTTTTTTCTCTTTGCTTATGTGGTGCTGAGGAATCAAACCCAGAGCTCAGGCATGCAAGGCAAGCGCTCTACCACTGAGCCACCTTCTCAGCTCTACATGACTGAAACTTCTGACACTGTTATATTACCTCTTTTAGGTTGATTTTATTGGATATTTTCTCATAGCAACAACTACAAAAGAAAAACAACCTAAGAGACTCCATGATTAAAAAAAAAACAGTAGTATTATGATAAAGATAAAGTACAAAAAAGACCAATAATCTAACTAGAAAATAAAAATATAAAAAACAAATCACATCCAGTATTTTTCCGTAGAATGGTCTAAGATTCAAAGTCAATGGGAAGCAGAACTTTAAAAAGAATGAATGCATCTCAAATATTTGTCCAATTTTGATGACCAGCCTCACATTTGAATTATGAGCTGATTCCCTACTGGTGCATCTATAAAATGTACTCATGCAGTGTTTAGAGGCTACACTTTTTAAATGGCCTATTAGATACAATGTTTTCTATCTCTGTGGGTCATTTAGCCTTCAGTTACTTTTAGTAGCAGGTGAAAAATGTTTGAATTTCTTTTGGCTGTTTGACCATAACGTGGAGCAGTTAGGAAATGTATGTGGTCAGGAATTTTCTTCTATGAAGAATTATATGTCTCTCATTTTTGTCTATTTCATCATAGCCTCTAAGAATCTGTGCTGTGACTTCCATGTCTCTCACTGGGGTCTTTGGACTATCTCTGGTGTTTTAAACATCTCCCTGGTGCCTTTTCTTAATCCTTTGTTGCCTATTACCCTATGGCTAAATGCAGGCAGATCAAACTTTATAATATATAACCTCAGAAGTGTATAGAAGTTCTTCTATGAACATGCTTTTGTCCAGTTTGAATACTTTGAATGGCACCTGATAGTGAAAAATGTGACTTCAGACTTCATTGTGTGAGGTTGGCAAGTTTTACACTTCATCATTTTCTTGTCTTTTGTTGATTTTATCCTGAGGTAGCTATTAGAAATCCCAAATGTCCCCACTTTTGGTGCGATATTCAAACTGTGTGAGACCTTATTCAGTTGCAAGAATACTTAGGAGGCCCAACCTCTACCATAGTAGATTCTGCAAGTCAGTAACCTTAGTCTTTCAATTCATCATAAGACCAGCCTGGGGAACTATTCCTGTTCATTTCAAAAGTCATACATAATTTATAATATTTTCACATACTTTTGGTGTGTGTGTGTATGTGTGTGTGTGTGTGTGTATGAGAGAGAGAGAGAGAGAAGAGAGAAAGAGATTATCAGTGTTAACATATGAATCAAATTTCTTGGGAGATGTAGCATAACTTCAAAGAGGTGAGAATTCAGAATTCTCCCCCCTATGGAATAGCCCCTGTTGTCACTGTATTTGATTCTGGTGTCTCATCTTGTATATACATTTTTCTGATTTGGGGAGGGCAAGGAAAATAACAAGATGCTGAAACAAGGATACAGGTTGACCCATTGTAACAATGAGATATATGACACTATGTTGAAGATGAACTTTACAACTTTTTTTGGGGGGGGGGAAGGGAGGAGTTGAAAAGGTGGGAAGGGAAGGGATAGTAGGGGAAAAACAAAGGAGGAGGTAACAATGCTCAGTAGGAAATGTACACATTACCTTATACATGTAACTGTAACACCTTTGTGTAGTATCTTTACAATAAAAAATATTTAAAAATTGATAAAAGAATTCAAGTGAGAAACTATGAAAACTTGGATGGCAGTGATAGCATTAGGAAAAAGAAATGGAAAGATGGTTGGGAGGAAGATGATGGAGGAGAAGCTGGAGGCTAAACAAGCTCTAGCATAGAAAGAAGATTTAGTGTTCCAGTGAACAGTCCTAGGCTAGAGATCACACCAAGTGTGCCATCACAGTATAGAGAATTTGGCCAGAGAGGGAAAATCCAGGCAAGGAGACAGATATGAGCACTTGCTGGTAGCCACAGCTGGGACAGTGTCAGTGTCAGTGTTGGCAGCGGAGGCGGTGGCAGCCGTGGCCACCATACCAACAGAGAGAGTCCGGACGAAGGCACCAGAAGGGGGTGTGCAAGGGGATTCTACTAAACACCAGCAAGAACTGACAAGTAGCAGACATCTTAATCCTGCAGATCCCAGATCAGAGATGGCCCAGGAGCCAAGACTCTGGTGTGAGTAAAACCTTGACATCCTTACTCCTTCTCAGGGAGCAGCAGTGGGAAGGACACCCCTCCCCCACCATCAGAGAGCTCCATCTTTGATATTGACAAAGGCTGGACTGAGCAGCTAGCTTCAACTCAGGCCTTGGAAGAAAACAAGAGAGCCATTTAGGCAGGTCACAGGAACCTGACCTGACCTACCAAGGTCAGCTCCACCAAGGGGAAAGTCACCTCACCCAGGCAAAAGAAGCTCTGCCTCAGGAGAAGTGACTTTCTTCACTGGGTAAACTGAGCCAGAGGCTGCCCCTCCCCACTGCAGCCTAGACAAACAACTGAAACTCAGTAGCCATAAACCCTGAGAATGGCTCCAGGCTGGGCTCTGTGAGTGTCTCAGGAACTAGCTCCTCAGGGAAAAGTCACCCAGCCGCCAGCCCCAGGAGTGGCTTTCTTCATTGGGTAAACAGAGCCAGAGGCTGCTCCACCCTACAGCAGCCTTGACAATCAATTGAAATTCAGTAAACATAAACCCTGAGAATGGCTCCAGGCTGGGCTCTGTGATTGTCTCAGGAGCTAGCCCCTCAAGAAATAGCTACTGATTGCTGAAAGGCCTCAATCCTACCCAGAACCTAGCCTCATCACAGCATCTCCAAACTAGAGGAAACAGACATCTCCCTCTTTTGTGATACTCAAAGCAGCTCTGCCTCCCACTGAACTAGCCTGGGAGGAATATCACAAAGTCCTTGGTAAGGCAGAGCATTTTTCTGCCTGTTCAAATAAACTGACTTAAGAAACCAATCAAGCCACAGGAAAACCAATCACCACAAGCAGACCAGAGACTCCAACAAGAGGCTGGTTACAGACACAGAGGAGATACAAAATCTCCCCCCCCAACACAAAAAGAACTCTTTGTTCTACTTTTTTTATTTTAATTAAAATATTTTTTCTCTTATACTTTTTATTTTAGGGGTGTGTGTGTATGTATGTGTATGCACTTTTTAATAAAAAATCTTTTTTGACCTTTTGGTCCTTTTTTTTCTTTTTTCTTTTTTTTCTCCCTTTTTTGTGTGACTTAATTGCTGTTCTACTCATCCCCAAATGTATATGCATCATTGATTATTAGACCTTATCCTCCATTGTGTACATACTTAATCCAGAAACTTATTACTCAATTCAAAACCTCTTAGGCTTAACTTAGTTAATAGTACTATTATCTCCTTATACCTATATAATTTTCAAGTATTCCACGTTTATTTTTTATTTTTTCATGTTTCCTTTTTATTCCTCCCCTCCTTCATCCTATCCTTTTCTTCTCTCAATATCATTTCTTTATATTTACATAATTTTAAGAGTTTCATTTTCTAAATGAAAATTTTTGTTTTTCCATTTTTTTTAAATCTCTCTCCTATCATTCTGTCCTATCCATTTCCTTCTCTGAGATTAGGACTTAGTTAAATTCACTTTCCTTTTACCTCTCCACATACCTCTAATACTATTTTCCCCCACATTTCTCCCTAAACCTAATAATTTCTGGCTTGCTGAATCCCTCTTTGCTGTTCTTAGCCCATTAATCCATAGTTGTTTGATGTCGAATAGATTGTATCTGTTGAACTACAAACACTACTGGTAAACATGGTGAATGAAAAGATTGAAAACCTGCAAAGGACTCAGTGTGAGTGTGATAGGGAGTGAGAGGAGGCAAACCAAAGGTGAATACAGGAATCTCGTGAGCCTGAGGAAGCTACTCAAAGATTAATACAGGAATTGCATGAGCAGGCTGAGAACAGTCAGAGAGAAATACAGGAATTGTGTGAGCAGGATGAGAATAGACAACGATCAATAGAGGCATTCATGGAATCCATAAACACACAGCTGAAGGAATCCAGGGAGACCACAAAGGGAATGCTGAATGGAGACCAATAGAAGGAAATGGTGTCCAAGGAAACCATAACCAATCAACTAAATGTTTTGAGAATAAGCACAATACCAAATTAAGGAAATAAAGTAGTTCATACAAGATCTAAAACAAAGCTCCAACAAAGAATTTGAAGCCATCAAAGCCAACCAATTAGAAGGAAAAGAAACAAAAACAAAGTAGAATGCCTTGAAGGTAGGTCAGACCATGCAGAAGATCGAATCTCCGGGATTGAAGACAGCCTAGATATTATAGAGAAGGAACATACAACTATCCAAGACAAATCCATGAAATATGATAAATCTATTCAACATTTGGAAGACACCATCAGAAGGCCTAATCTAAGGATAATGGGTGTAAAGGAGCACCTAGAAACAGAAGTTAATTGTCTAGGAAATTTATTTAACAGGATCCTAGCAGAGAACTTCCCAAACATGCAAAAAGATAGGCCTATTCAGATACAAGAAGCTTTTAGAACTCCAAATAGACCAGACCAGAACAGGAGAATGTCCATCACATTGTAATCCACACAGGATCAATTCAGACCAAGGGAAGGATCCTTAAAGCTGTCAAGGAGAAAAATCAATCGCCTATAAAGGGAAACCAATTAGAATCACCTCAGATTTCTCAGCAGAGATAATTAAAGCAAGAAGAGCCTGGAATGATGTATGCCATGCCCTAAAGACAAACAACTATCAACCAAGAATACTGTACCAAGTTAAACTCTCCTTCATAACCGAAGGTCAAATAAAAAACTTCTATAGCAAAGGAAAATTGAAACAATATATCTCCACCAAACCAGCCCTACAAATGATACTTAAAGATGTCTTACACATAGAAAACCAACAAGACCACAATAAAGGCCAAGAAACCACACCCAAACTGAGAATCCAAGAACCATAGGAAGAACCCAGTTGTCATAGCCCCCAGAAGGTGGATAACATGGTAGGAACTACAAACACCTCTCAGTCCCAACTTTCAACACTAATGGACTTAACTCTCTAATCAAGTGACATAGACTGTCTAGTTGGATTACAAAACAAGATCCTTCTGTCTGCTGCCTCCAAGAGTCACATTTTGCCAATTAAAAAAAAACATATTTTGAAAGTGAAAGGCTGGAATAAAATCTGCCAAGCAAATTGCCTCCATAAACAGGCGGGAGTTGCAATCCTAATATCAGATAAAGTAGACTTCAAATTAAAATTAGTGAGAATAGATAAAGAAGGTCACTACATATTAATTAAGGGATCTCTCCAGGAGGATATTACAATTCTAAATATCTATTCACAAAACAATGGAACACCTAGATTCATCCAAAAAACATACGTTCCCTCTAATCTACATAGATCCAAAGACATTAATGGTTGGGGACTTTAACACACCACTATCCCCACTAGATAGATCAACTCGGCAAGCACTCAACTGAGAAACTGCAGATCTAAACAACTGCATATATCAACTAGATTTAACAGACACCTACTGAATATTTCTCTGAGCAATATCAGAATAAATGTTTTTCTCAGTAGCACATGGAACATTTTCCAAAATAGACCACCTGTTAGGTCACAAAGCAAACTTGGCCAAACTCAGAATCATTGAAGTTATACCCTTTATTCTCTCACATCACAAGGGAATAAAATTAGAACTCAATACCAAAAGCCACCGAAGAAAGTCCTGTAACACATGGAGCTGAACAACCTACTGTTGAATCACCAGTGGGTCATGGAAGAGATTAGAAGCAAAATTCATATATTCAACAAAAATGAACACATAAATTACCAGCTCCTCTGGGACACAGCAAAGGCAGTACTCAGAGGCAAGTTTATAGCTCTGAGTTCCAACATCAACAAATTGGGGAGACCTGATACCAACAATTTAATGAAATATTTGAACCTCCTTGAAAAAGAGCAACAAGATAAACCCCAATCCAATAGATGGAAAGAAATATTTAAAATTAAATCAGAATTAAACAAATTAGAATCCAAAAAAAAACATAGAAATAATCAACAAAACAAAGGGTTGGTTCTTTAAAAAAATTAACAAAACTAACAGACCCTTAGCAAATCTTATCAGACAAAAAAGAGAACACACCCAAATAAACAAACTCAGAGATGAGAATGGAAACATCACCATAGAAACAACCAAGATTCAGAACATAATAAGGGAATAGTTCTCAAACTTTTATGCTAATAAGTTTGAGAACCTGGAAATGGACCTATTCCTAGAAAATATCAACATGCTGAAACCAAACCAAGATGAATTAAACCAACTTAACAGGCCCATATTAAGCATTGAAATAGAAACAGCAATAAGAGACCTCCCATCTAAAATAAGCCCAGGACCAGATGGAATTACAGCAGAATTCTACAAGGCATTCAAAGCAGAGCTCATACCAATACTCCTCCAACTCTTCAATGAAATTGAAAGAGAAAGTTCACTACCCAACTCTTTCTATGAAGCCATCGTAACCCTCATCCCAAAACCAGGCAGTGACTCATCAAAGAAAGAACTATAGACCCATTTCTTTGATGAACATTGATGCAAAACTTCTCAACAAAATTTTGGCCAGTCGACTTCAACAATTCATCCAAAAAATCATACACCACAATCAAGCAGGATTCATTTCAGGGAGGCAAAGCTGGTTCAATATACATAAATCAATTAATATAATTCATCACATCAACAAGAGCAAGGATAAGAACCACATGGTTATGTGAATAGATGCAGAAAAAACATTTGACAAGATCCAACACCCCTTTATGATGAAGGTTCTGGACAAACTAGGAAGCCATGGAATATTCCTCAATACAATAAAGGCTGTATATGACAAATCTACAGCCAGCATTATACTCAATGGTGAAAAACTAAAGCCATTTCCTCTAAAATCAGGAACAAGACAAGGATGTCTACTCTTTCCAATTTTCTTCAATTTAGCGTTAGAATACCTAGCTACAGGAATAAGACAAGATGCAAATGTAAAGGGGATCCAAATAGGGAAAGATGAAGTAAAACTCTTCCTCTTTTCAGATGACATGATCTTTTGTTTAAAGAATCCCATGGACTCCACTCCCAAATTACTCAAGCTGACTCAAAACTTTGGCAAAGTAGCAGTGTACAAAATTAACCCTCAAAAATCAATGGCTTTTCTGTATGCCAACAATGAGAAGAGTGTGGCTGAAATCAAGAAAGCAATTCCATTTGCAATTGCCCCTCAAAAGATAAAATATCTAGTAATTAACTAAAGAAGTGAAGGACCTCTATGATGAAAACATTAAAAACCTGAAAAAGGAAATCAAAGCAGAAATTAGGAAGTAGAAAAACCTCCCATGCTCCTGATTTGGAAGGATCAACATCGTGAAAATGGCAATACTTCCCAAGGCTATCTACAAATTCAATGCGATACCTATCAATATTCCAACCTTATCCTTCAAGGAAATAGAAGAGGCAATCCAAAACTTCATGTAGAACAATAAAAGACCTTAACAGAGAGAACACTGCTGGAGGAATATCAATACCAAATTTCAAATTCTACTACAAAGCCATAGTAATCAAACAGCTTGGTACTGGCACAAGAACAGACCTCAGGACCAATGAAATAGAATTGAAAACCCAGAAATGAACCCACAGACCATAGTCATCTAATCTTCCATAAGGGAGCTAAAAAATAGAATGTAAGAAAGACAAATTCTTCAGTAAATGATGCTGGCAAAATTGGTTAATCACTTGTAGAAAAATAAACCTACATCCTTATATATCGCCCTGCACCAGAATCAACTCCAAATGGATGAAAGACCTCCAAGTCAAAGCAGACACCCTGAAAATGTTACAGGATGGAATAGGTGAAACCCTAGGTCTCCTTGGCACAGGGTGAAATTTTCTTAATAGAGTACCAGAAACAAAACAAAGCAAAGAAAGGTTGGACAAATGGGATTGCTTGAAGTTGCAGAGCTTCTGCATGGGAAAGGACATAGCTAGCAAGATCAATAGAAAGCCCACAGGTTAGGAGAAGGTCTTCACTAGCCATACAATGGATAAGGATCTCATATCTAAAATATACCGGGAACTTGAAATTTAAATCCCCCAACAGCAAATCCTCAAAGAAACAACTGCCCAATAAATAAGTGGGCTAAAGACTTACAGAGAAGCTCCTCTGAAGGGGAAATAAGAATAGCCAATAGACACATGAAGAAATTATCAACCTCTTTAGCCATAAAAGAAATGCAAATCAAAACAACATTGAGATTCCACCTCACCCCAGTTAGAATGGCTAGAATCAAGAACTCTAATAACAACAGATGCTGGAAGGGATGTGGACAGAAGGGAACCCTATTGCATTGTTGGTGGGAGTGTAAACTTGTTCAACCACTTTGGAAACTAGTATGGAGATTCCTCAAAAGACTCCACATAGAGCTCCCCTATGACTCAGCAATCCCACTTTTGGGCATTTACCCAAATGATCACAAACAAGATCATACTAATGCTACCAGCACAACTATGTTTATTGCAGCATTATTTACCATAGCTAAGATATGGAACCAACCCAGATGCCCCTCAGTAGATGAATGGATCAAGAAAATGTGTAATATATACACAATGGAATTCTATGCCTCCATCAGAAAGAATGACATTGCCCCATTTGTTAGGAAATGGGAAGACTTGGAAAAAATTATATTAAGTGAAATAATCCAGGCACAAAGAAACTTAGGTCCCATGGTTTCTCTTATTTACATTAACTAGTATATGTCTGGGACAAGTAGAAAAGGTCAGATAAGATGATGTTAGGTGAAATGAACCCCAAGATAAGGACTTTCTTGCTATTGTTTCTAACGTATTTATAAGGTGATTTTTTTGTTGCTTTGTATGTCCTTCCCCCACGGTATAACCCCTGTTTTCACTGTATTTAATGTTGGTATAATTTGTGGAGGGGAAGGGAAAAAACAAAATGTTTAAATAGGGATACAGGTGGAACCATTGCAATAATGAAATGTAGAAGACGTTATGTCAAAAAACGAACTCTATAACTTTGGCGAGGGGTGGTGGTGGGGGGATGTAGTTTTGCAGATGGGAGGGAAGGGATGGTAGGGGAAAAACAAAGGAGGAGGCAATCATGCTTGATAAGAAATGTACTCATTACCTTGCTCATGTAATTGTAACCCCTCTGTACAGTACTTTCACAATAAAAAACTTATTCAAAAAAGAAATGGAAAGACTTTCGAAACCCTTTTTAGAAATAGAAGAAAAAGGATTTAATATTTTGTTGACTAAGGATGGCCTTCTGCCTTTGGGTACATGGGAGGTCATAGAGAACCTGAACAACCTTTTATCATTTAAGCTTGATTTGCCACATAAGGGTAACACTCTTTTGCCAGGAGCCCTTCTTTGCCTGACTATATCATGTTGGAGGCACATATAGCTTTCTATAAATATTTTGATCATATTGTAATCACCCTGTCTTTCCGTAGCTAGCAAGATACCTCCGTGATGAACATGGGGTTTGATGCAATGTTGGCATTTCATAAATCTCCATCAGAGAAATAAATGAGAGAGGATATATTGTGAGATACTGCAACAGATGGGTTCAAATAAAACCTCCAAGCCTTACAAGAGTCCTAGCATTGCCCAAGTACTGCCAAAGGTCAGGGACCCACCAGGAGGACCTCCTTTAATTACTGCAGCAACTCTCAAAAAGAATGATCGGATCATCTTCATGGTAATGATCTGGAAAATGGAAAGGGACTTACAAATTGGAAAATGAAAAGAGTAACTTGAAAAGCTACAAAAATAACTCAAGAAACAAGGTAACTAGAGGCAGGAGAACAAGTTGTCCCTGGAAAAGAGGATTAAACTCACTGGAGAACAGATCAAGTCTCATGGCTTAATTCAATGACATTGAAATTTTTCCATTTCTTTAAATGCTACTTTAAACCCTGCCTGACACCTGTTTAGTTGAAGCATTATTTCAAACCATAAACCAAGAAGAAGATTTAAGTAATACAATAATGGAAAGTTATATAAAACTGGAATTTCTGAATCAAGTCTTGTTTTTGCCTTGTTTTGTTGGGTCTCTAACTTTAATTCTCTCATACACTTAGAAACAGTGTTACAAAAGAACTACTTAAAACTCTGTCCTTGGTTTCCCTTATTTGCAATAACTATTGTATGTCTGGGACAAGCAGAAAAGGTCAAAAGCTATGCACCTATGACTAGATAAGATGATGTTAAGCGAAATGAATCCCAAGATAGGGACACAAGTGTTTTTCTCTTTCTTGCTATTGTTCCTAATGTATTTATAATGTACCATGTGATTTTTTTTTGTTTCTTTGTATGTTCCTCCCCCATGATATAACCCCTGTTTTCACTGTATCTGATGTTGGTGCCCTGCATGTTGTATATACACTTCTCTAGCTTGGGGTGTGGAAGGGAATAAACAAAATGCTTAAATAGGGATACAGGTTAACCCATTGTAACAATGAGATGTACAAGACATTATGTTGAAAAAACGAACTTTACAGTTTAGGTGGGGAGGGGAAAAGAGGAGGGGGAGCGTAGTTTTGGAGGTGGGAAGGAAGAGAGAGTAGGGGAAAAACAAATGAGGAGGTAACAATGCTTGATAGGAAATGTACTCATTACCTTGCTCATGTAACTGTAACTCCTATGTACAGTGTTTTTACAATAAAAATGTCTTTTAAAAAAGAATAAAATGTATCTATCATGGCACCTGCCATTTCATTCAAAAAAAATTCTGTCCAACTGTAAAAGTCAATCAATCTTATGGCATTTCAAGGCTTGTCTTATTGGCTTGGTGATAATCTAACAGAAAACAATCATCCCCTCATAAGTCACCATATTTTCACTGCAAACATGCAAAATGTTGGCATGACTTTATAAACTCACTATGGGGTGCAGTGATTGTAATGATGATAAAAACATAGGCATGTGTGTAGGCACAAGTCCTGCTTGGCCTGCCTATGTTCTCACAGATTTGAGTTAACAATTTTACAAAGTTTTCACGTTACAAAGTGCTTCCAATGCCATCCCTTAAGTATTATCAAACATATTGGCGATGTATGAGGTTGGCATGATCAGGTACACTTTAGGCAAGGTTCTTGCATGCACCAGTAGTTATCATCATGAAGCTATTTAATTTGAACAAGCTATAACCAAAGCTTGAACCTAGATTCTCTGGCTTCTCATCTGGAATTCTTATCACTATGGATAAGATGTTACATATTATACATTATGAAGTCTCTGGGAAGTCCTATGAGGTAGGCTGGAATAATTCTCACTATTCATGAGGAAAGAAAAAAGTCTGTGGAGTGAAAAGAAAATGTGTCCCAGCCCCCAGAAATATGTAGTAGATAAGTTGAGAATCTAGTCAAGACCAACTCCAAAGTCTCCCATAGAGTACTCTGTCCCTATGTGCTATGGGCAATACATGTCAAAACCCTTTTAGGGAATTTATATAGAACAGTTAAGTAGATAGTCCTGGTGGGAATGCTAGGGTAAAAAATTATGAACTCAAAATTATTCTTGGTATATTTTGATGAGGCCATTCTGAGCATGCATTAGATATGGAAACCCATTTATTTATCTCTGCACTTCTATAAAGCAGAGATATCTAAACCTAATTTAGAAATGCATAAAAGTAATGGCTGTGCCATAAGGATCTGTAATATTTTATATTTAGGGAATGCATCATTCCTCCCAGGAAAAATCTGCAGGTATGTATGATTATGAAATATGATAATGTTCCCTAGTCTAATGTTTTTTATATCTGGCTGCCTTAATGCTGATGTTCTATCATATGCTTATGAATAGTCCAGGAACTAAATTTCTTAACTGTGTAGGTGTTATGATATCCCATTCTCCCTTTGTTAAATGTCAAGATACCTTATTAAAAGTAGTTGTGAGTGATTTGTTAAATTCAGTTATTAGGTTTGGTAAGATTCAGGATCATTATTTCCAGATTCAGTGGCTCCTCAATTCAGTTGTATTTTTTTAAATACCTGGGCTTTTCCCTGTATACTTATTTAGCTTCTTTCATCATTCCTCAGAATATTATTGAACAACAACAGGCATTACACAGAACGATAATGACTTTTATTCCTTTGGTTTTGGAATAGATCTGCACATTTATTAGTTGCTCAAGCCAACTAATTAAAGATCAAATGACATTAAGGCAACATCACATACCTTGAAATTTAGATCATCAGTAGGGCACTGATGGACTAGCTCTGAAAATATTTCTTGTCCAAAGGGAGAGAATGGATGCATTGGGAGAGAAATGGTGAGTGAATGCAATCATAATACTGAGCTCCCAGGTGGTACTAGGTAACATGAAATTATAGGAGTTGATATGGGAGAAAACCAAATAGAAGGGGTGATACTCATCATTATGAATTATGCTCATAAATCCATATGTTAAATTGAAACCCTTTGTACAAATATTTAAAGAGAATTAGAAATAATAAAAATTAAAAGATTGAGAGTAAAATTCAAAAAAAGAAGAAAAATTATAGTGGGAAATATGGGTCATAGGTCTGAAACCTGAAACACATATTTTACCTTGTGAAATTTTGGGAAAATCTTAGTATTTTTGAGCCATTAGAATTCAAAATATGAATTGATCTAATGATTGTATCCATGATTTTCAGGCAATTCTTTCTTTGGAACTCATTCTTATTCTGTTGATCACAAAGGATTGCATGGAATAAAATGGAGCATATTTAGGTGGAATTGTCAACTACCATAACAACTTTTATTCTCTTTTGAGTCAATACTGGGGCTTGAACTCAGGACTTCACCCTATTGCTTGGCTTTTTCCCTTATTGTTGTTGCCCTACCACATACTGGTTAAATAGATGTAAGAGTCATGTGGATCAGGGTGGTTTCAACCTGCGATCCTCAGATCTCAGCCTTTTGAATAGCTAATATTATAGGCATGAACCACCCAGCTTATGACGGCCTATGAAGAAAGGCTTTTGATGTTTTCTTGACTATTGCACATCTAATCCCCAGCATTACTGGTCTCTTTTCAGAAGGATTTTCTCTTTCTCTCCTCTCTTGGTAGGAAGGAACATTTTAATCCTTGCAAACTCTTGGGAAACTCCTTTATGAAGACAGAAAGAGACTTGACATTTCCTCTCCTTGTTCCCGCTAGGAAATGGCTGAGAAACCTACATTTGGCTCCAAAGACTTTTGCCAAAGTAACCCTCCACACACTGAATTAGTGAATTTGTAGGGAAAAGGTTTGGAGTTTAGATTGAAGTGGTACTACCTTATTAAACTCCCCATGATAAGATGTGTTATTCCAAGTAATGTCAATAGTATGAAAATTTCCCAATACATAGATGTTCAATGCCTTTTAATAACTCAAAGAATGGCTCTGATACCTTGACAAATCATAAGATATCTCTTTTCTTTTTGGAAGGGGATTTAATTTTAGTTACTCAGCAGGCTGACACCTGGAAGATGGAAGTCTGCAAGACTCATATATCCAGTTAACTGGAAAAAGCCAGTTTCTCAAGTGGTAGAGTACTAGCTATGGAGCAAGAAAGTTGAGCAAGTTGAGACTCTGAGTCCCAGTACTGGCACACACACACACACACAGATGTTCACATCATGTAGACAATCATAATACTCAAATGTGTTCTGCATAGACCAACTGGGAATATGAACTATTGTTCATTTTGCAACTATGGCAATGAAGATCTAATGGTTGAAAGAAGAAACAGTTTACATAGGACTAAACAGTTATTGTAAGTTTATTCACTATAGCAAATGTAAAAATAAAAATTTTGTCTGAAAGAAATTAGAAGTCTTAATTGGCATTTTAGAGATAAGTGGAAAAAACGTGTAAAAAGACTAATGTATAATGAAGAATTCTTCCCCCCGCCCCCGCCCTACACAGATACAAATATAACAGACATAACAGAAGATAACAGATACAAATGAAGGAAATGTTTTTAGATTTGATGACACAAATAAGATTGTATGATTAGAATCATTAATGTCAATGTGTATCTTTTTAAAAAGCATATGTGACAAAAAAAGCCATGTTTTGGTTACATTTTAGTTTTTGTTTATTGTTTACATGGTGCCAAGGAATTGAGCTCAGGGCCTCATGCATACTAGGCGAGCACTTTACCACTCAGCCACATTCCCAGCCCTCAATGTCTGTCTTTTATTCTCATATAGGAGCTACTTATCCAGTTTCCAATTTTTAAACAATTCTCCCAAGTCCACTTCAATGCTTTGTTCCTAATAGGAATTCCTTACTACAGAAGTTTGTGTGTGTGTGTGTGTGTGTGTGTGTGTGTGTGTGTGTGTGTATGGATTATTGACATGATGAGATTTTTTTCTCATCAATAAATGTATTTATCTGTATAATGCCACATTCACACTAAACTTGAAAATAAAGAAGATTAACAACAACAAGGGTGTTGATGTTGGTTCTTTCGTGGTTTGCCTTTTTAGAAGTGGAATAGACACTGATATATTTTCCAAGAAAAAGAATGGGCTAATGAAAATCAATGTTATGTCTCTTTCTGCATTCTAGGAATCTCTCTCAGATTGTTAAAAGATGGGATCTAGATTTACGATTTTCCAATATTTTGGAGAAGCTGTAGAAGCTTGTGCAATGCTCAAATGGAAGTTGATAGCAAGTTGGTAGATGAAATTTTTAAACGTAACAAAATTATGATGAGATGAGCTACTTACTCATTTTTCTCGAGTCACTTTCTGCTCCCTCATTGGATACAGGTGCAAATATAAATTTATATTCCAGTGGTATTCTACAATTGCATATGCAAGTGAAACCTATTTCTGTAGATGGTTCCTGAGGAGTTTTCTGCATGTGCACTTGCACCCCCAAACATGTGCATGTGTCTGCACAGACATTACCTGTGGTGGGCTAGGCTATAGCTCAGTGGCCAAACCATGCACAAGCAATGTCCAGGGTTCAAGCCCCAGTACCAAATAAAGGCAAGACAGATTACCTGTTGACACCTGAGTTTTTATTCTTTTCATTTATTTATTAATTTAGTGAGAAGGAATTGTGATTCCTAGTAGATATACAAAAGGTTTGTTGCTCTTCCTTTTGTTAAATATTTTTCTATTTTATAAAATATATGAGAGTTCAAGTAAATGATAGTTGACATATTGAACAAGAAACAAAACCTTTGTAATTTATAAATATTTTAAAGGCCCAGACGAGGCAATAATGCTTCCTGATCAAACTCCTCAAAATTGATGGATAGGGCTAAGAAAATGGCATAGTGGTAGAGTGCTTGGCTAACATGCATGAAGCCCTGGGTTCGATTCCTTAGTCCTGTATAAACAGAAAAAGTTGGACACAATGCTGTGGCTCAATTGGTAGAGTGCTAGCCTTGAGCAAAAGAAGCTCAGGGACTGTGCCCAGGCCCTGAGTTCAAGCCCCAGGACTGGCAACAACAACAAAAAATGATAGATAGCTCTCAGTTTGTAGCTATAAAATTTGAGCACTGATGTTTTGGAAGCTACCCAGAATCAAAGAAGCTTGGACTCTCAGATTTGGCTCTCAGGGTTCATTTGGAATAGTGGATAGCCTAGATTCTCCTCTGTAAGAAACACAGTGCAAGCATGCTCTCAAAGTATCATAAAAGCACCCAATAGATAAAACACACCAGAGAGAAACTGCTTTGATTAAAGTTGTGTGAGATTTTACATGGTCCCTTCTCAGCCTCCTCTTACATTCTTCATAGGGCAGAGGTAGTCGCTCAAAGTTCTATTTCCTCTATGATCAGTGCTTTGTGCTGATTTGTGGTGAGTTTATTCAGTGTTTTGTTAGTGACGTATCCAAATATGAATTATGTCCTGTAACTTTTTTTCTTACCTTTTATTTATTTATTATTTATTTTTTGAGACAATGTGGTTATATAGTCAGGCAAGCCTCAAACTCTAGGTTCTCTTATCTCAGCCTCTCTAGTCCTGGGTTGTAGGTGTATGCTCTCTCACATGATTGTTAGTTCATGTAACTCTTGATGGAGAGTTAGAGACTAGAGGTATTTTGCTGACAAAATTTTGTTCCTATTGGCTTAAATGCTATCAGTATTGCCTTTGGAGTTAAATAAATTTGGGGTGGAATCCAAGCCTGGTCACTTATCAGCTATGACATCTTAGAAAAGTCCCCACAGTACCTTCTGCTTCAGCTTTCTTATCTTGGGATTGTGATGAAAAATAATGTGATTATGGCTATAATGTTGATTTTAGCAATGGTGATGGAGATAATAATAATAACAATAATAGTAGTAAAATGATACGTATCAGCAGGGTTGTTGCAATGAGTTCTCCGGAAAGGTCATTTTCTTAATGACCTTAATCCATTTGTGATAACCATTCTTTATGAAAAGCTATTAAATGTAAATATAGTTCTATTTGTTTTAATGGGAAAATTATGATCCTTTTCATTCTCATCTAAGGAAGACAATTTTCAAAGATAAGCAAGATACATTAATTGCATAGTGAAAAGGAGTTTGTAGAGGTGATCAACAATGATTTGAAAGTAGAGTAACAGGGTTTGTATGTAAAATTTAGTGTAACAAAGGTTTAGCGTCCACCAAAAGATTAAGGGAAAGAGATAATGTAAACAAAGATGAGGAGAATTATTCTTTAGAAGTTCATTATATGTAAGTCATTATCTTTCATTGGTTTTTCAACCTTTTGGGCTTATGGCAATCCTGATTTTTAAACTGCACTCAATAAATATTCATCCCAGAAAAATGATTTCATGTTAAAATAATAGCTACAGCAATAGTTGTTTATTATTTTCTACTTCCCCCTGTTTTTCCTTGTAGGAAAGATATAGAACCACCCAAAGTTTTATTACTTTTATAAGCAACTATCTTCTGCATTAATTATTGTGATTATTTCAGTGTTTATTAGTGACCTATCAAAGTATAAGTATGTCAGTGCTTCTGATAACACAGCTTGAAGCCAGTGGTCCTGGTTGATTTTCTAATGTTTCTTCTCATTGATGGTGTAGCTTTGAAGCACCCACACATTGCTAATGGAAGAGTTGTAGGTATTGTTCCCTTGAGATCTTCCTTGGAAATTTTTTTTTGGTAAAAAACAGTCATTTAAGTTCATTTCAAATGCAACTCTATTCAATTTATTCTTTATGATTGTCTCTAACTGAAGACATCAGTATCTAGTAAATTGGAAAAGACATCTTTGTCTGAAGCTATCATGTTGAAATATTACCTTCTATACTGTATTTATGTAACGTGGTTTGGGAAGAAAATAGAATCCTCATACTGAAAACAAGAGAGTTGTTTCCAAAAGCAACCAATATGACTTCTCACAACAGGACTTCTTTCTTACCTGGACAGTCATTATATGTAGGAAAGTTTGTATTTAGCAGAAGGTGCTATGCTGGTAGGAACTTAATTCAACTTGTTTTTGTTGCTTGGCACCTTTTTTTCTTTTCTATTTTTTTCTTCACACATGCTTTCTATCTCCAGATACTATTTTTAAAACTCCCACTTACAGAACACCTCACAAAGGAACTGCAATTTCTATCAACTGCCAAACAATGCTTCAAAAACATGCAAAAAACCCCACAAAAAAACAACCCAACAACAACGTCCTTTACCTCTGCAAGACTCAAACTGGCTTCAAAATTACATTTAAGATGTGCAATTTTCCTGGGAGAATGAAAATGTTTCATTGGCATGTCATGCTGTTTCCTAACATCCCTGTGAAGTATAATAAGGACTATGTACCATCATTCCAAAGAAACCCAGAGAATGAGCTGTGTTGACAAAAGCTAAATTCCAACAATGTCACTTCCTGTCCTGGGTTACTTTATTTCTTTGTGTATGTTCTTCTCAGAGAAAATATATTGAACAGTGTGACAAGGGAGCTTCAAAAAATATATCTCTCTCCTCATTGGTGTTCCAGCCTTAAAAAAAACCCACATTATTTCCTCAAAGTGTAGATAAAGAATTACAATTTTTTCATTTAGTATTCTTATCATAGTATATTTGTAGTTGTGTATGAAGAAGTATTCATACTTAAGGACTGTACTGTGTTGGTTGTTCAGTTACATTCCAAGATACATTGATTTATGTATCTATGTCTCATTACTGCTCTTGTATGGGAAGTAGTGCCTTTTTTGAAATCCTCATGGCTCCCCTATCATAGTGTGAAACTTGCCATAGCAGCCATGAAGATGTGTTTGTGATTCCGATTCTAGGTGGTAAAATTGCTCAAGGGCTCCAGTTGTGCATTCCTTGAGATTCTTCAGTATGGTGAGCCCAGAGCGTGATTCCTATGCCCTGCTTCCAGCCAGTGATTCAGCACACATGGACATTAAAGCAGCCTTCGTATAATAGACAACTTCCTCCTCTTCCAAGCTTGGCTTAGAAACTTTGGCTTGATGACCTCAGAAAACCCTTCTTCAGAGACCCTTCTACAGGAAAGTCTATGCTGTCTTATTCCTTCTTATTCTCCCTCACTCTGAGGCAGAATTCTAACCCACTGATAGTAACTGCTGTCTTATTAGTGTCAAGTAAGAAATAAAACAAGGCTTAGGAAAGGAAGACTTTATTCCAAAAGAGTATTGCAATTTTAGGGGGATGGACCTATTGACATAATAGTGTTTTGACCATAAAACCTGCAAGATCAGAAGAAAAAGGCTTTTCCTTATGAGGAAGACATCATGACGGGTTGTTCTGTATTCTAGTGCTAAAAACTGAAGCCAAAACGGGGTTCTGGTGACTCAGGCCTATAATCCTAGCTACTCAGGAGGCTGAGAGCTGAGGATTGCTGTTTGAGTCATCCAAGGCAGGAAAAGCAATGAGACTTCACTTAATCACAGAAAAAGCCTAACGTGGTGTTGTGGCCCAAGTGGTAGAGTGCTAGCAAAAAAAGAGCTCAGGGGCAGCACTGAGGCCCAGGGAAAAAGAAAAAAAATTGAGCCAAAGTTCAGAGACCTGGAAGAAATAAGGAACTCTGATTAACGTTCAGTGAAGTCAAATAATAGAAGATTTTAGCCAATTGAATAGTGCTGATAAACAGCTCAGCTAAGAGTTTATTATACACACTATAGGAATTTGTGTCTTGATTTGTCATAGGTAAACCAGGAGTTCACTCAGTGGTTTAAGTCAATGGGAGAAGGTAGTTCTCTTCTTTACAGTTCATTTCTTGCGATACAAAACAGGAAGAAGAACTTTATCACTCCTTTTCAAAATGAGAAGATTTGAGTAAAATTTGGATTTACTTTGCCCTGTTATAACTTCCAGTCACATTTAAGGATTTTCCTCTAAAATATTTTTTTTTTGTATATTGGAATTTGTGGACCTTTCTCAGCCTTAATTTTTCTAAAAATGGTTCTAAAACTAATATTAGCCTCAATAAGAGAGTGCTCATTTCATCCTGGAAATCAAAGAATTAAGAACATAAAGATTGATTTTTGGCAGTACTGGGGTTCGAACCAGGGCTGCATCCACTTACTAAGTAGGCCTGCTATCCCATGAACCATACCTTTAGTACTGTTTTGCTTCCTATCGATTTTTCTGGTAAAGTGTCACATTTTTGCCCATGGCTAGCCTCTGAACATGATTGTTCTGTGGCCTCCTGCATAGTTGGAAACATGCAAATGTACCATCATACTCTGTTTGTGGGTTAAGATGGAGTTTTACTACCTTTTTTTTGTTCAGGCTAGCCTTAAACTGTGAACTTTCTTATCCTGACCTTCTGCATATCTGGTATTACCAGTGTAAACCACTGGACCAGTTACTTAGAGTAATTGTCTAACATCCACAGCATCTTATCATTAAACTACAGTATATAAAACTAGAAAAAAAAGCAAACTAACTCTTCTTCATTTGAAAGAATGCTATAAAAAATGCAAGTTGTTCTTCAACATAAACATATGAGACTTGAAAGGACACATAAAATCAGAAAAACTAATAAGAAGGAAGAGGAATGTATTTGGTTTTAACCAACAGATGTTGTAATTATGTTACGTTATTTATTTACATTTAGCCTGCTGGTAAGCTCAATGAAAAAATACAGTTCATGTCTTACAAATGTGTTTGTTCCTTTTGATCCACTGAGGCTTTACTCACCTTTAAGCAAGTGTCATTATTTATTATATGGAAATTCATTCAGATGTAGCCCTATCAGTACTATCAATGAACACAAGATGACCTGACAGGCTTCAGTTTTTCTGTGTTCCAAGTCATGCATGGGATTCCATCAGCGAAAACATTCCCAAAACCTCTGTATGTTGTTTATCACTATATGCATTGCACACATCTTCCCCTCTACTTCTGAGACTATTGCAGGACAGCAAATGAAAAATCACCATTCCCACACTAGACATTGTGTGATAATGAATGTAGCCCATAATGTTGAAGAATGTAATAGTTATATCCCAAATTTAATAAATACACCATATATAATATTTCTCTGTGGGTTAGGTAAGTCAGATGCTAATTCTACAATTTCTGCATTTTCAGGTTAGATTTAGGTCTCAGCAGGAAGAAGAAAGTGGGATGCTAGTAGATCATAGGGTTTTGGAGATGTTAAAAGATGAAATATAAAAGAGGAGTTGCCCTAAAACAAACAAACAACAAACAATGATCATAGTTGATTAGTAAATGTATTCACGGTGGAACTTAGTCTGGAAGTGACATATAAAGAGTAACTGATCGGAGGCACTTACATCCTTTGGCTTTTCCAAGATGTAGTCTAGGACAATATCAGAATGTGAACACTTTAAATACAAATACATGGCTAATAATCATGTGCTCATTTGTGTACCCACATGCATTAAACATATGAAGAAAGTTTTAATGAAGGATAAGTTATTTTTCATTAGTCTTACCAGCAAAATCCATGATCTCTAGTAGCAATTGCAGAGAGGTAATATCTAGCAGTATGTTGATGTCTATAAAGCCATCCACTTAAAATTCAAAAAGAAATAAAAAACCATTTGAAGATTCTTCTGTATTTTCTTTTCTCTATTTAAAATGTGATTAAAGGCGTATTTAACAATGACTTCCTCAGAAGAGCCTGTGTTTCACTCAGTTTCTCTGGACTCCTGGTTACCTTTTGTTGAAGTATTTATGTAAGTAAAACAGATGAAGGGTCTGACCTTTTGAGTTGGATCAGATGGTAGACTCCACTTAGGAATGACCAAATGCTGCTTTTCATCCCCTTATCTCTTGATATAAAACTGAAGAGAAGAGACGGACTCATTTCTGGGTAATGTTAGAGAATTGGCTTTAAAAAGAATGTAAGTCGTTATGTCGAAAAATGAACTTTACAACTTTGGCCCAGGTCAGGAGGCGGGGGGAGGGGTGGATGGGAAGGCATGGGAAGGGGAAACAAAGGAGGAGGCAACAATGCTTGATAAGAAATGTACTCATTACCTTGCTCATGCAATTGTAATCCCTCTCTACAGTATTTTCACAATAAAAAAAATAAAAAGAGTTCCCCAGGGTATGTCTACCCACAAGCATTCCTTTATAGGTTCAGGAATAAAAACCTGTATCTCCACCAACATTCATAGAAAACAGAGGGGTGAGACTTTCTTCCTAAGAGAAGTATTAATTTTAGGTAGTCTATTTCTAAAATTTGTGGCCATGTTAGGTATTTAAGTGTTATATATCTTTTACTTAACCACCTTCAGTTCATCTTGACATGTTCTTATTTGTACTTAAAATTCATTTAAAAAAACCCTGCCAATGGTTTATTTTCACTTAGGAATCTTGCCTTATAATGATCTCTGAAATCTTAGAATTAAGGGAAACATTGTCTTCCTGGCTGATAACCAGTCCGGGGCTGCATTTCACTGAGCACTGAATCGGCTATAAGATCATCATTATCCAAACATACTTTAAACCTGAGTGGGAATCTTTAAATCATTCTTCTTTGAACATTTGACATACAAGTGGAAGATAGGCATCTCTGTATACTTCTGTAAAATGTTAGGCAACTGTTTGCTGAGAGTCATACATTTATTGCAGTTTTAATCTTCTGAAAATGAGAATGGGCAATTTCTAATCAAAGAAATGTCCCCTTTGTTTACATCATCTTGCCTGAAATATAAATTTATCTCCCACAACCTGCAGTGATTATGTTGCTTGTCTTTGCCTCCGATGATCTTTTAAATTGCTGGGGAATGCTTCTATGACTACTCCACATCTTCCCATTTAAACATCATTAGAAAAATAGATAATGTTTTCTGCTGGGGATGACCTGGTTTAAGTACGTCTCTTGTGACACCCTTGCTCATTCTAAAAGTGACCATCACAGCATCATAAGCCCCAGTCATCATTACATTTTAACTTCATTATAAGAGGATTTGTGAGATGTAATCAGAGATTTTCTGCCTGACTCTCTAAATTTTCCTAGTAGCAAAAAAATGTTGGAAGAATAGAATGATCACAGAGGAACATTGAATTAGTACAGTGCAAGGGGAAAAAGTATTATCTAAAAGGTCAAATCGAAGCCTAGAAGTAGGAACACAAATTTATTGCAGAAACGAAGCCACAATGCTTTGTAAGCTTGAAGAGATTTTTGTTCTAGGACCATTCCTTCTTCTCCTGCATTATGATTTTGAACAAGGCCATTCTCCATCCCTTGGAGTACCTCCACTGTCTCTAGGATTTAGAGCTGGAATTCAGCTGAATGAGGTGGCACACACCTGTTTACTGAGGTGGGGGAATTGTGATTTGGAGACCAGCATGGGCTACATATCTCAAACATTACAATTCTACAGTATAGAAGAGGTAGAGTTGATGTCTCTTTTTCTTCATTCCTACACAATTCTTTCTCTGTATGCTGCTTTGTATTGCATCTTTTTTTTAAATTTAATTTTATTTTATTTGTGAACATACTGTACAGAGGGGTTACAATTACATGGGCAGGATAATGCGTACATTTCTTACCAAGCATTGCAGCCTCCTCCTTTGTTTACCCTTCACATCCCTTCCCAGCCTCCCCTCTCCCCCCAATCCCAATCCTTCTCCTTCCCCCACCTTCCCCCCCGCCCCGCACCGACATTGTAAAGCTCGTTTTGGACATGACAACTTGTACTTCTCATTGTTGCAACAGGTCCACCTGTATCCCTAAACAACTGGTTTTTCCCCATCTCCTCCACAAGTTATTGTATTGCATCTTAAATAATTCTAATCTCATTTCTGAAAAATAGACAATGCCTTTGTTTTATTATTATTAATTATTATTATTATTATTTGTTGGCCATGGGCATGAGCTATGGGCCTGGGTGCTGTTCCTTAGCTCTTCAGTGCAAGGCTAGCGCTCGACCACTTGAGACACATTGCCACTTCCAGCTTTTTCTGCTTATGTGGTGCTGAGGAATTGAACCCAGGTCCTCATGCGTGCTCTACCACTGAGCCACCTTCTCAGCCTGTTTTTTAAAATTATTATTGTTAATTATATTTTTAAAAAGAATCTCAGAACTGCATGCACCACTGCAGCTATATGTTCTTTGTGGAACTCAAGAAAGAAACCTAAAGAGAAAAAAACACCAACAACAATACTTAGGAGTTTTCAATGTTTTAACCTTTACCAGCTCGAGTTATATAAAAAGGCATGAATGGAACTTTAATTATGTTCTCAGATGATCCTAAATTGGGCTCACTGCAAACTGAAGGCAGGAAAGCAGAATGATACTGCAGGGACAGAGGAGATTTAACGTGGGTGGGTAAACCAAGAGACCAAATCACTCAGAAAGAGTGGTATTTTAAACTGTCCTGTTCTTTCAGGCTTATGTACAAATAAGGGTTTCTGTGCATTCCTATTCTATTAGACTAACTGAAACACAAATAATAACATCAGCTTTTTGTATAGATACAGTGAAAGATGTCTGGATCAAATTAAAAAGGTCTGCTTTCTTACTTATAAAATGAAGGAATAGCATACACTTTATAAGGCACTGCGTCTTTTAAGTGAACATGAATAAATATCTGAGTCATGTTTGTTTTTTACTATGAAAACTGGAGTATGCAACCTGAAACCATTTGAAAAAAAATAAAAAATTAAGTTTTCTCTACTAATATTCTGATTCTTCCAGGAAGTGGGCCCTCATGAATGTATCTATCTATCATCTCATTTTTAAAACAGACTTGGATTTGTCTAGGTTGAAACTACAATAATGACTTCATCCAACAAGCTCCTCTATCCTCATACTATCGAAGAAGAGGCCACTTTCTTGAAGATTGGTATGTAAGAAATGGATATTAAAGCCCATAACCATAAGTTGATCTTGATCTACCCAATGGTAGGAAATTTCACTGAGATGAGGGAAACTATATAAAGGTGGGAAATGGGGATTACCCAGGGATCCGTTACCTGAAACTGATGAGAGATAAATGCTTAGATATAAGCATGTTTCTAGGACAATAAATTCACAGATAGACTGATTCACTTGCCCCAGGAGGGAGCTGCTCACAATGCATTCAATATTTTCATCTCTGAGTCATAGTCTAATGAGGTTAGGACAGATTAGTCTAAGAGCTAGGAGATTAGAGAGATTGTCTCAAATCTATAGTTACAAAAATTTAGCATCCTGGCCAGTCACATCTTCCCCTCATTTCCTTTTTCCTTTCCTCCATGATAGCATCATCTACTTCTGGGTGGGCGGGGGAAGAGCAGTCTCCAGTAGCAGTGAACAAATAGCTTTGAGGGGCCCATAGTTATAGAAAGGGAGGTTTCAATCTATATATTAATTAAAGATTTGCTAGTGGGTGAGTAAGAATGAGGCAGTACGTTTACTAGACACAGGGCATTCATGAGGGAGAATGAGTTTTAGGATTTAAAGTGGCCCATTTGCTCCAACAATGTATAGTCAGCTTGGAAGGAAACACTACTTTTGCTTTATGTTTATCCAATTATTGACTAATGCTGATTAGCATTGTGATGTTTCACCACTGTTTTTCCAGCTGTTACATGAATAATAAAGGTGAGATTGCAAAGGAGCCATCAGATATCCAGGTGCTTGCTCTATTCCCGGCATCTGGAAATTAGGTTAACTGAGTCCAATAGCACAGAACTAATGAAAGAAGATAAATTTAAAAAGTTCATTAGACTGAGTGCTTAGATATCATTGGTGACTTTCAATTACACAATTTATCCCCACGACTTTATTATCTCAGTTGACTTCAGTGTTAATGTATCAGAAACACATAACACGATGCGTGATATCTTTATCTTTTTAATTGATAGGATTTTTAAATGCAATTTTAGGTTAACAGAAAAATAAGGCTGAAAGTAAGGGTAGTTTCAATATTATTCCTCCTCAGTTTCCCATATAACTAACAACCTTACATTACATAATTTCAACATAATTCAGGTCTAACGAAAGTGAGCCGTGAATATAAAGAGATAAAACAGAAAAGGACAGATCATTCATTAAGGTTGGCAGTAAGGAAAACAAAATGGCAATGGAAACCCAGTAGAAGAATAGACCAGACATGTTTTATTGTTGTTGTAATTGGTGGTGGCGTTGCTTTCATCTTTCTCTCCATTTTTATACTGGTTTAGGATTTGTAAACCTTTTTAAAGGCTTACGAAAAATAGCCAAGACATAGGGCCAGGCAAAGACAAGAGAAAACAAGAAAAGGAGAATATATCTGGACATACAAGAGGAATTATTAGAGGAGCATGCTCCTTAGAAACAAACCACAGTACTTGGGGCCTTTCTTCTGAGATTTGAGAGAATGAGTGAAATTGAAAAGTTATATAATTGGGATGAAAGGGAATTGAAGGTTTTAATTGTATTGGCCTTGATTTGGGGGTATAGTATATGTAAAGAGATAGGCTGAGAACAAAAGGAAGTGGTTAGTAAAGAAACATGTCTGGGCATTGGTGGTTCATGCCTGTAATCCTAGCTACTCAGGAGGCTGAGATCTGTGGATAGAGGTTCAAAGCCAGCCCCGGCAGGAACGTCTGTGAGACTCTTATCTCCAATTAACCCCCAGAAAACTGGTGGGACTGTGACTCAAGTGGTAGAGTGCCTGCCTTGAGCTGAAGAGCTGAGGGACAGTGCCCAGGTCCAGAGTTCAAGACTCATGACTGACCAAAAATAAATAAATAAATAAAAGCTGCCTGACAACAAGGAGGATGCAAAGGAACTGTGCTTGGTGGAAGAAGCCTCAGGGTGGTTTTGGCATTCTGGAAAATAAGAGTTTCCGAGCTGAACTCTGGGTAGAGACAAAGTCTCGCCTGCCAACACATGGGTTTTCTGAAAAGAAGTACATGTGGACTTTGGCCTTTTTGTTGCCAGATATACTCTAGAGGAAAGCCTACTCAGAAGAAACAACTTCCCCTAGTGCTGAGGATGAGGAGTGACTATTGCTGCCTCCGAGCTGAGGCTGTGACCTTATACTTTGGTGTTGATGTGGGAATAGTTAGGAATGACACCTTTGCAGGTGCCCAAGCCACTTCCTTTTAATAAGTAGCATTTTGAAAGTCTCACGTTCTGAAAACATGGGAAAGAGAACCAGACAAGCAGGCTTTCTTTGCGAGATAATTTTTTTGATGGTACTGGAAATTGAACCCAAGGCTTCATGCATGAGACAAGCCTTCTACCATTGAGGCAGATACCCCACTCCCCAGCCTTCTTGGTTTTGAGTTAGGGACTTGCTAACTTTATACCATCTGGCCTTGAACTCATGATTCTCTAGCCTCTACATCCTGAATAGATAGGCTTTACAAGTTGTGTCATCATATCTATCAGTAGGTGCTTCATGTGAAGTCATTGTGGATTGAGTCCACTGTCTTAACCAATAATAATATAATATAATTATACTATAATAATTATTGTATGTTTTATTTTCTTCATACTCTATCACTTGAATAGCTAATGTTGAAGCTGTTTTAGCCTCCCAAGTCTTTGATGGCATGTTAAATATGATTTCAAATATCCATCTGTTTTTCAACTTCTTAAACATAATTTTGTTGTTATTATTAAGGTGTTGTACAGAGGGGTTCCCATTTCATGAGTCAAGTCATGTGTACATTTGTTTATTGGACAATTTAAACCATGTTTTAGACTTCCAGTTTCCTATGTCTCTGAGTGCTTTCCCCTTGTTTCACTCCTCATTCTCTATTTTCCTTTTCCAAGTCCTTGGTAAATAACTACAGAACCCCCTTCTGCCTAAGAGGGAAGAAAGATAACTTCGTTGAATCTGCAATGGTTTTCAAATCAGAGCAGATATAGAGATGTGGTGGTGATGATGATGAAGAGGATGGATATATTTTAGGCTCAATATATATGAGGTACGGCCCCATTTTAGTTTCCACAACAGTAACACATTTAAATACTATAATTATTTTTAAATTTTCATATGTTAGGAAAACTTGATTTGAAACTGAGATCTGAGGATTTCAATTTGAAACCAGCCTTGTCACGAAATTTGTGAGATGCTTATCTTAATTAACCACAAAAGCCACAATAAAAAATATATATATTAAAAAAAAGCCATTTGTGGATCTGGGCTCAAATGGTAGAGTACTAGTTTTGAGCACAATAGGTCAGGGACAGTTCCCAGCCCCAGAGTTTAAGCCCCAGGACCAGCAATAAATAAATAAATAATATTTATTATATATAAATTTATCTCTGTGTATCTGTGTATTTACCTATATATTAGTCTACTGATTTATATCTATTTATCAATGTGTCAATGTACGTACATATACATACATACACATAAATATACACATAAATATATGTGTATAATACCTTTTAATTGTGAAATTGTTTGGGTAGATGCACGGGAGGAGGAAGAAAAAGAGAATGATGGAAGCTGAACAATATTGTACATATGTATGAAGATGTCATAAGGACATTCACTATATCTGTTGAACAGTAGGGAGGTAGAGGGATTGGAAAGAGATGTTGCTTGCTATTTTTAAATCCTAGAATGGAAAACGTCAGTAGTGGTGCTGCTAGTGGTATTGCATCATATAAATTACAAACCTAGGAAACGTGCTACTTGTTTTCATCTTTGAAATCTGGCTGAAATGCTTGAATACACACAACACACACACACACACACACACACACACACACACACAAGTATATAGTATAATAAAATGATGATAACAAAATGTTTTTTATATTTAGATGGATAATGCATATTTGAAGGCATTATCATTGGAAAGTCATGCAATTCTTGCTAGAAAAATGATTGTGAACATTTGACTGCTAAAAAGCTAAATGTGACTGTTGGGGTATGAAATGTTATCTATCAATGTCTTCACAATAGCATCAGTTCAGGTCATTGGAACTTCAGAGATTAATTATGTTTTACTGGTACTGTTCATGACTAATAGCAGAAGTTTAGTTTACTTAATTCTCTCTACTTATAAAGAACTTCAGCTTGATTTTTATACCAACAATACTTCTTCACCATGTCCCAAACTCAAAAGAAGCAAGTTGGGTGATCCTGGTATGATTTGTGTTCAAGAAAATTCCATCTTATTCCTATCTTTGAGACTGATGACATAGAATTAATAGAAAAGGGATCAGAGTTACAGGGAGAATTGAAATTGTTTAGCTAGTTTCATTATTGAAAGCAAGAAAAGATGAAAATATTCCGTGATTTGTTTAGCAAGAAGTAGATACTTCAGTGTCCCTCCTACGACTATATGAATTACAGAGGAGAGAAAATGGACACATTGAAAACATGCCTTCCAACCATTCTTTATGTAACCATGAAGAATGAAACATGGATTAAGAGCTCTTGGGCTCTAATCAGTGGCATGCTTTTGGAATGTGAAGGAATAATAACCATTTTTCTAGGGTATAATTTCCTTATATTAAAAAGAGGGTAATGTTATACTGAAAAAAAGAAGTTCATATTTACCATACTGAAAAAGTCTGATTAGAAAGTTATAGAATATCAGAGTTTGCTATTCATCAGAAATGTACAAAGCTTGTGGAAACTTTATGTGTTTGATAATTAGTATTGAATATTTATTACTTGCAACAAGTTTCAGTCTCAGTGTTAGGAAAATTAATCATGGTAAGAAAAGTCCTTGGCCCTGAATAGCTTATATGTTGGTAAGAAGAAACATGGTCAATATATTATTTAAAGATTTAATTTGTTATAAATAAATGTTGGGAAAAATAAAAGAAATTGGTTTGATAGGATCATCCTCTTTAAGTAAGACAGGAATTTTTATGAGGTAATAACAATGGAGATATAAACTATTGAGTTAATTTGCCATGGTTTTGAACCAAAAGTCCCTTTAGCAAAGGCAATGTGCTTGAGGAAGGTGGGTGTGTGGTATGCATTACTAATAGCAAATCAATAGTTTGATGACATAAAATCCAGATATTACAAAACATAGTGTAAGCTAAATACTGTGGTAGGTCATAGAAATATGTAGAAATAATCAGAGAAGAGAATCTGCATAACACCCATAATAAGGTCTTTCCCTCATTCTCTTGTCTCTTTAATAATTGTCCTCCTTAATTTCAGCCATCAGTATCTACCCTTCCATCAGAATCTAGTCTGAGACTCAGTTAGATAGTTGCAAAGACCCCTGGGCTTTGAGCCATCCTTCCCCGAAAAGTAAAATAGATCATATAATTTCAATCCTGTCACCTTTCAAGCCTTTAACATAATAGGACATTAGCCATTCTTCCTGCAGACTTCGCTCTTTGACTTACCCCTTCTTACCTTAATGATCAGCCATGTCAGACTACTTGGTGTTTTATAGAATGTGATATTCCTTCAATTTTTTAAAATCTATGCCCTATAATTTTTCTCTCACTTTCTTGATGTATTTGGAAATAGCTAAAGTTGTTTGCTCTGTCAGGACTTTGTTTTGAACCTCATGCCATTTCTATAGCACTTAGCATGCACCACTGAAATTTCCTTTTGAGTCTCTGTTCTCCATTATACTGTGGGATCCCTGATGGTTTGGATTATGTGTATGTTTCTGTGTGTAGCTCACTGTGTAGCACCACGTTCCATGCATTTTTCTAAAAGTGATGAGTATGGTCATATTATAGAAACATTAAGAGTTAGAGTATATATTTAAAGCAGCTGATCACATTGATTCGCTTATCTTTCCCCTTCTGCTTTACAAATCAAATGTCATGTTCAATTGTCCAAGTGAACAATCAAAAACCCTGGTATAAAACAAACAAAAAAAAACCCTGTAGTGGTATCTAAAAACACAAATGACAAAAATGCTAATGAGGATGTGGAGAAAAGGGAATCTTTATACACTGCTAATGAGAATGTGAACTAGTATATTCACTATGGAAAACAGTATAGAGGTTCTGCAAAAATTAAAAATAGATCTACCATATGGTCCAGTAATCCCAGTACTGGGAACATACCCAAAAGAAATGAAATCAGTGTGTCAGTGAGACATCTGTATTCTCATATTTACTGCAGTACATTTTATGCTAGTCGGGATGTGGAATCAATCCAAATGCCCATCAGTGAATGAATGGATAAAGAAAATGAGAATATATACATACATCTATCTATATATATATCTTTAATGAAAATGAAGTACTACTTGCTTTAGCATTTTAATGTATAGTCTAGGTCTTATGAAATGTGTAAGAATTATCTCCTTCACTCATACAAATACCCTTAGAATAAGTTGGGCTAAGAAAAGTTGTGTCATCGATCTGCTACCTTTTAGGTTTGCATTGCTTCTTCTGATCATTAAATACTGTTGATTTCTGTTTTAAAAGCAAAGTGCCAAAGAAGGGAACTGAGAGACAACTGTAGCTATTTTCTACTGCTCTTCACAGCACATAGCTAGATTTTGTCATTATACATGAGAAAAATGAGGTCAAAGAGAATAAGAATTTTGAATGGCAGCTGGTTGAAGAGATAGGTAGAACCAAAACCAATTCTGATAGCCACTAAACTTTTTTTTCAATCTACCATGTCCCCTCATTAATAGCTGACCTAATTAAAAAGGTTTTTGGTTCTAATGTCAATACCACATGAAATGAACAACAAAGCCTAATTAACTATATTTTCTCAATGTCAGAGATCACTTGTTTAGAAAATTTGCAAATGATAAGGAAGATTTTCTAGTACTAGATTGTGGGTATGAGCTTAATTCCTACAACCTGTGTATAAACTCTGCTTAAAAGTAAAAAATAAACAGACTTAGAATCAATGCCTATACGATATTTACAGAAGAAATAAAATTAATAGCTTATTTTGAAATAAACTTTCTTTCTGATTCTGTCTTCAAAATAAGGAAAATGTATGGCTGTTTTTGTTGCTATCTCATTTGCTGTGTTCAGTGACATTGTGATGGTCAAAAATTCAGTTCTTGATTATGAAGGTATCAGTGAGTATTAGCTAATATTTTATTTTTATCTGTTAGATTATGTTAAGCAATTTCTACATTCTCTATTTTTACTACTTATTATATTTGAAGTTCAGTGTGTTCTTTTCAGATAGGCATTTTCTATAAATCAACAAGACTTTAAGAGTTAAATACCAAGTAGAGGCAGGAGGATCATAGTTCCAAGTAGACCCAGATGAATGCAGGAGCCCATATCTCAAAAATCACTAAAGCAACTGGGGGCTGGGTGGTGCTGGTGGCTCACGCAAGTAATCTAATTACTCAGGAGGCTGAGATCTGAGGACCACAGTTCAAAGCCAGCCTTTGAGGTGCTGAGGCTCAAGTGGTGGATTGGAGCTTATTTGAGCTGAAGAGCTCAGAGACAGTGCCCAGGCCCAGAGTTCAAGCCCCACACTGACAAAAAAAGTAACTAAAGCAAAAAATGTCTGGGAACATGACTTAAGTGCTAAAGTACCTGTCTATCAAGTGAGAGACATTAAGTTCAAACCTTCATACCAATTACAAACAACAAAAAAAAAAGAAAGAAAGAAAGAAAAGGAAAGAAAAGAGAGAGTAAGAAAATCCTGATATGAATCCAGATGTTTTGGACCAGGAATCCTAGGTTCTAACTGAACTTTACTTCTGGGTTATCTGCTTCTGGACTGTGAAAGTTTAGGCAAGTAACTTTCTGTCTCTAAGAAGAGTTTGCTTTGCTTTCTTTCCTGTATTAAGGGGAATGGATCATAAAAATGATTTCTGAAGTTTCTTGCAATTGAGAAATTAAATGATTGAAATACTAGAAATGAGAGCTCATTATCTCATAGCAGGATGATTTCATTTCCTAAGATCACTGTGATATAGTGATCAGTACGACGTAATACTTTCAAATTATATTTTATTTTCACTTAATATTTCACTGGTGCTCAAAACTATCATTTGCTATAGAATTCTATCAGAATTGGATCCGATTTTCTTAACTTTGAATGAGGGTTGCCTGCCTACCATGGAAATGCGCTTTATGGGAACCATAGAGCAGGAGGCTTGCAGTAAAATCTGCCCTGTAGCATGGGCATTCTTGTCTATGTTTTACTAATTGAGGAAAGCGAATCTTCAGAAGGTCTATAGCTGACACAGAAAATCACTTCCATTGGTTTCTTGCCTGAGCTGGCAGTATTCTGCAGGGCACATGTTTATTTTCCAGATTCCTCAGGTCACCAGGACCTTCCTTTGTGGGTTGGAGAAAGATGGTTATTGTATTGTGTTTATCAGCTTTCTACTGTTATGAAATCCCTGAGAGCAATCACTTTCCTTTCCCCTTTGAATTTTGACTCATGGGTTCAGAAATTTCTGTCTGTGGTTGCTTGCTTGGGTTAGTTTCAGGCCTATGGTGAAGTAAAACATGGTACAATCACATGGAATAGAAAAGCTTCTCACTTTACAGTAGCAAAGAAGGCAAGGGAAGGTAAGGAATCAGGCTAATAAGAGCCTACTTTCTCCAACTAGGCTCTACTTCATGAAGTTCCTACCACCTTCCAATATAGTAATGTTGATTGATACTTGAAATATATCTACTTATTTCTGACTTTTTAGTGCTTCTGTTCTAGAATATGTTATTTTGAAAGGTTTGCCTTGATAAGTGACTTGGTCATTCTCTCTTGAAGCTTTCGATATTCTTCTTTTATACTTAGCATGTAAGCTGTAAAATGATGATGAGAGTTTCCTTTCTGAGCATTATCTATTTGTGGTGCTAAATACCTCAGGTTCTTAGCTGTTGATATCTTCTTCCAGCTTTGGGAAGATTCGTTCTATAATCTCATTGAGTTGATTTTCTGTGCTTTTCAGATCCTTCCTGTACATCAGCTCCTTCTTACAGGTTATGTCCCCTAATCATGTTCTGATAGTTTTTGAAAGCTATGGTCATGATTGTTTATATGTTTCTCATGTTCTACCTCAGTGCCATAGTTTCTCAGCCTTGTCTTCTTCATTTCAATCCTTAATCAATCCTATCACCTGCATATCTAGATTATTGACAATGCTATCCAGTGTTCTTTTTTCCTTGATTTTCACTCCCAAAATATCTTTTTGTTTCAGAATCTATTTCTTTGATAAATTTCTCATCAAAGTCTTGACTTGTTTTCTCTTTGATGTCATTGATCATTCTAAAAATTAGTCTACTGAATTTTTGCCCAAATTTTTAACCATACCATTTGATATCTTTAGATTCATTTATTAAAAAGTTGTACTTCTGTTAATTCATTTGTAATCACCTGCATACCACCCAGCCTGTTTACTTGTAGGTTTACAGGAAAAGCCCATCTCCCACACATCAGGGAAAGCATGCAACCTTTGTTTCTCTGGGTCTGGCCTGCATTACTTAATATAATTTTTCCAAGCCTCTCCATTTCCTTACAAATGGTGCAATGTCATTCTTTCTAATGGATGAGTAAACAATAGACTCTATGGAGAGCTCAAATAGTTGCATTTCTTAGAAAAATTAGGCCTAAACAAACAAAATAAGCACCTGGAAATGGGCATTTGTAAGAGGGAGGGTGGAGACAAGGGGAGAGGGGTAGATGAATAAAGGAGGGAAGTAGGGGAGAAGGCAGTAAAGGGGTAGATTGAAATGTAGCCAGAATGTTGAAGAGGCTGACACTAATCAAGATGCACTTTATTCAAAAACGGCTTTGTTATGTGGCACCTCCTTTGTGCGCCTACCTAAAGATAATAAAAATTTGAAAGGTTATGAATTTTTAGAGGAATGCGATTACCTTTTTCATATGTCTTGAGGTTTTATGTTATGACTTGTATATTGTTGGGATGGCTATCCCTTCCTACCTTATGTGTGTGGGGAGAGGGCTTAATTTATGTGGGGTGGGATCTTAATGAGCAGCCTTCTCTTCAGGCCTCAATTTCCCCCGACACTCACAGGAGAGAAAGCAGGGCACAGTAAAACAACACAAAACCAAACCGGAAGTTGAAATATTATAAAAAAGCTCAGTGGAAACAGCAAGAGTAGCCTCAGTCAGGATGGAAAAGATTGTACAGGACAAAGTAGGAAAAGACAAGTTAGTAAATGTGAAAGTGTTAGCAGTAGAATAATCAAGTGGGGATGGGAAAGGAAAAAAAGAAGATAGGAAAGTCAGGGAAGAATATCAAATGAAGCCATAAGAAATAATAGTGACATAATAGAAACTAAAGCAAATATAAAACAAAATAATAATAAAAATAAAGCCAGGAAATTGATCCTTCTTGATGAGAAGCCGGATGGTAAATACACAATACACTCTTCCCCTTTCCCTTCCCCCCCTCGAGTATAATTTTGAAGTTTACTAGGTAGGGGGGAACAGGGGTTGGTAATGAATCTTTTTGCTCTCTCTAAGGGCTGATCATATGAAAATGATCATATCAAAACCTGCCCTGCTTTTGTCAGCTAGTATATGAGAAAAGATCATGGCTGCTAGGTTAAATTCTTTCAGTGTTCTCTTTATAAAATCGTAGACATACAGTGCATTCAGAAACTGTCCTCTAAAATCTCCACAGTGGAGCTTTTGGTTAGATGTCTCTATGTACCAAAGGTACTCTAACACTCTATAGACTCTCACATAGACCCAACAGCAAATATATTCCTACCAAAAGTTTGTCTCTGAGGATAAAGGAAATAAAATCAAAACAATCTTCACTGGATGGATCCTGAAGTATCCTGCTGGCCTGGGATAAGCTGTTATTTACCCCAGTTCCTGCTTATAGGTACACAGTTGCCCCTCTAAGAGACAGGGCCACCATTCTCACATAGAAGTTCCTTCTGCTTTCCTTTGCAGCACAGCCTGCACTGCTTATCACTTAAGACTTGTGCTCTCTATCCAAGTCAGAAATAGATCTCTGGCCCCATATTGACTTATGAGATGGTTTTATTTTTAGCCATTATTAGGACAGGGGGAGAAAAAAATTGCAGGGGTGGCAGGTGCTGGTGGCTCATGGCTGTAATCAGAGCTACTCAGGGGGCTGAGATCTAAGGACTATAGTTTGGAGCCAGTTCAGGCAGTTAAATCATTGAGTCATCTCCAATAAACCACCAGAAAATGGGAAGTAGAACTATAGCTCAAAGTGATAGAGTGCTAACCTTGAGGAGAATAATTCAGGGACATGCCTTGAGTTCAAGCCCCATGACCAACGATCAATGAATCAATCAATCTGTAAATTACAATAAAAAATACAGAGGCATTGTTGCTCACACTGGTCATGTGTTTTGACAGGAAGATCCCTTTCCCTCTTAAGATGGTTCCCTACATTGGTCTCATCCATGGAGTCTCTTCTCTAGTGCCTTCTTATTGCATGGATACAGATTCCCATTTGACACTTATTTTTACAGTGTCTGTTTTGGAGCCAGCAGAAGCTCACTGAAGCTTCCTTTCTCTCTTTTGCTTTAAAGCCACTGTGAGTGGGACTTTCCACTTTCCCTTCCAGGTTGCTGAATTCCTAATGTTAAGAGATGCTTTTCTGTTAGTTGTTTGTTTGCTTACAATTCTAAAGCCCAGTATTTCTGGATCTCCTCTGGTCTTTCCCTGTCTACAGTGGCACTACTACCCCTTTCCATGCCACTTTAACCCTCACTATAAACACATAGCTTTTATTTAGTTTCAGTCTTGTAGAGACAGGACTGTGCCTGTAATCTACCATCTCCTGAGTTCCATGTCATCACGTCATGTTGTTAGATAAGTGAAAACATCCGCCAGCCGTTGGTGTTTGTGTGTATGTGTTCACTGTCATTATTTGTTTATCATATTTTTTGTGCTGCTTCTAGAGCTTGAACCCAGGGCCTGGGTGCTGTCCTTGAGCTTCGTTTGCTCATTGCTAGCACTCTGTCACTTGAGTCACAGTGCCACTTCTGGTTTTTCCGTTATATGGTAATGAGGAATCAAACCCATGGCTTCATGCATGTTAGGCAAGCACTCTACTACAAAGCCAAATTCCCAGCCCTATCATAATTTTCTATCATGGTTCTCTTCCCTCTTTCCCAGAACATAAACCTGTGTGACAAAAAGGACTTGAGGTGTTTGGGGGCACTAATGTTTAAATTTACAATAATGAATAACACAAAGTAACCTTCAATGTATCCTTCTATAGCCTTAAATATCTTTGGTGAAAATGACTTCATTACTAGACTATGAAATGATGCTAAATTATATCAATCCTTATTGATCCTTTATGGATCATTTTTTAAATGTATATAATTTCTACTATAATATTTCTTCTTTCCTAAGAGTTCATGGGTATACAAGGACTGTTCATGCACTCAACTCCCACACCGACCTCACAATGTTTGGAATAAAGTGGTTGCTACGTCCAACTTTAAGAGCAATTGATTTCAGAATGTGATGACAGATCACTATTAAATCATCAATTTGAACTATAACAGAAGTTTACCCTCTTGCTTGTTTTGAACAAGACCCCATAGTTAACACTGAGTAGGGTAAGAAATCTGCACATATTTAAAATTACCATGAGCCAGCTTTCATTACTGGAGATTAAACCTTACCATAGCTATGCAAGTTAAGTACTATCTGGAGTATACTTCACAGATGAAGAAGTGGAATTTCTAAGGGCTAACCATTTTGTCTGGAGTCTCATGGATCCTCCTTGGAGGAGCTGGTGGTCAAGTATAGCCAAGAAAGCTGTCAGAGCCATCATTCTAATCAAGATGCTAATGGCCTTCTTTTTGTCCACAAGAAAGAATAACCAGACTACTTTTAGATGGCTAAAATTTATTGTGTGGGCATAATTTAAAAAATATTGCAACTATATCCTCTTAGGATTAGAATTAGTCAGACTTTCTGCAAAAAAGAAAATATTTAGCCACAAAACATTTGAAAAAAGTAGTCAGAATTTGCATCAAATTCATAAGCAAAAAAAAAAGCCAGATGAACTGAAGTGTAAGAAAAATCTTTCTGCATCAAAACATCGTTAACATTTTGTTTTTCCCTTCCCCTCCCTGAATTAGAGAGGTGTATATACAACATGCAGGGCACCGACATCAAATACAGTGAAAACGGGTTATACCATGGGGGAGGAACATACAGAGAAACAAAAAAAATCACATGGTACATTATAAATATGTTAGCAAGAAAGAAAAATATATTTGTGTCCCTATTTTGGGGTTCATTTCGCTTAACATCATCTTATATGGTCATATGTACATAGCTTTTGGCCTTTTTTGCTTGTCCTACACATGTACTATTGCAAATAAGGGAAATCATGGGAACTATGTTTCTTTGGGCCTGGCTTACTTAATATAATATTTTTCCAAGTCTTTCCATTTCCTAACAAATGGGCAATGTCATTATTTCTGGTAGAGGCATAGAATTCCATTGTATATATATATACCACATTTTCTTGATCCATTCATCTACTGAAGGGCATCTGGGATACAGGTTGACCCATTGTAACAATGAGATGTACAAAAAACTATGTTGAAAATGAATTTTACAACTTCAGTGGGGTGGGGGGGGTAGTTGTGGAGGTGGGAGGGAAGGGATGGTATGGGGAAAACAAAGGAGGAGGCAACAATGCTCAATACGAAATGTACTTATTACCTTGCTCATGTAACTATAACCCCTCTGTACAACATTTTTACAAGAAAAAAAATACATACAGACAAAAAAACAAATTAAAAAACATTATTAATAGAGTGGGGGGGAAAAGTGCAGAATAGAGGAAAATATTTGTTAATAATCTATTTGATAAGGAATTGGTCTGAAGACCTTATAGACAAGACAGAACTAACAAATAACCCAACTCAAGGAGCAAGGCAGATATTCAAGTGGATAATAAAAGAAATGAAAGATGCTCAATACAATTAATCATTAGGGAACTACAAGTCAAAACCACAGTGAGACTCTGACTCTGACCTATTACTATAGTTAATGATAGAATAACAAAACAACAAGCACTCAGAAGATAGCAAATATATGGGGAGAAACTTGAACTCTTGCATGCTGTAGGTGAGAATATAAAAATGATACTGCTTCAGTAGAAAACAATGTAGCTGCTGTTTTAGGAATTAATTATATAATCACCATATCCAGCAATTTTACTTCTGTTCCATTCCCCAAAGTACTGAAATCAGTCTTAGGGAAGATATCTGGATGTCCACATTCATAAAAGCATTTGTCACAATAACTAAAATGTCAAAGCAATCAAATTTCCAACAATAGTAAACACATAAACACATTATAACACATGTAAACCAACATTAAACATATATTTATACATCTATATATGTACATATTTACATGATGGAATATCACTCAGATTTTAAAAAGAATGAATTTTGACATATGTCATAATATACATGAACATGCTAGGTGAGACAAATATTTCATGTTCTCCTTCAAATATAGCACATGCATTGTCAAACCTACAGACACAAGAAGAAAAATAGTAGTTGCCAGTGTGGGAGAGAAGAATAGGGGATTACTTTTAAATAGTAACTGAATTTTTATTTTTGCATGATGAAATGAGTTTAGAAGATGGATAATAGCAATGGCTGTACAATGATTTGAATACAATGAATATCATGGTAAAAATGCTCATTGTTAAAATTTTTTGTTGTGAAGGAGGAGGCTGCAATGCTTGGTAAGAAATGTACACATTATCCTGCCCATGCAATTGTAACCCCTCTGTACAGTATGTTCACAAATAAAATAAAATTAAATTAAAAAAATTTTTGTTGTGTATTTTATCCTGTAAGATAAATTTTACAATTGTACTGGTGAAAATGTTTTGAAAGTGATGTAGGAAAAATATTAACTTAGCATTTTAGCAATGTGTTTCACCATATCCAGTATGAAACTTACCAAGTTTATCCTTCTTATCAATGGTAGAATAACTTCTCTGAGAAAATATGATGAAAATGGCAGAGGATTTTTTCTACAGGGTAAACATTCACCACCAGGTACTGAGAAAATGTTATATTCAAAAAATGAGCCCCTCCCTCCATAAAAATCAAGCAGCAGAAAATGGTGGCAGCTTAAAAGTACATTCACTTCATGTGTGTGTTTAAAATCTTTTAAAGTCTCCCTTTAATACTATGAATGCAATAAATCTATACTATAGAAATACTGGAATATAGCTGGGTGCTAGTGGCTCACGCCTATAATCCTAGCTACTCAGGAGGCTGAGAGCTGAGGATCGAGGTTCAACTCATTCCAATAAACCACCAGAAAACTGGAAGTGGCGCTGTGGCTTAAGTGGTAGAGCGCTAGCCTTGAGCTGAAGAGCTCAGGGACAGAGCTCAGGCCCAGAGTCCAAGCCCCATGAACGACCCCCCCAAAAAAAAACTTGAATATTCATCTTATTTCTTCATGATATCTGTCATCTATCTTTTAATCTATCTACCTACCTATTGACCTATCTCTATCTCTATATCAGGGTCCCGATGTAATCTTAGCTATTCAGGAGGATGAAACCTAGAAGATGATGGGTTGAAGCTAGCTGAGCACAAATAGGCCTGTGAGATGCCATTTCTGGGGAATGAGCAAAATGCTGTACTGAACACATGGATCCAAGTGGCAGAGCACTAGCTATGAGCAAATTCTAAGCTAGGATGCCAGGCCCTTAGTTCAGGTTCTAGTGCCAGCATGTACACACCAGAAAGACAGTGGGGGGAGGGGGAAGTGCTGTGAAGATGGTCCTAGGCTATAAGATGGGTGAGGAAGCTTGGGAACTAGGAAATCAGAAAGATAAGCAGTAGAATACAAATGATCCTAAAAGGTGCCAGAGTCATAGCAATCGTGTAGGGAGACGGGGCCTCTTTTCGGTGATAGCTGGCATGAAGATGGTAGTACTGTGTTTGGGGTTGGTTGTTAATGGGTTTTGCTGCTTGTGGATGGTTGATTTTGATCTTCTGCTTCACGGGATTGAGAGATCTTTAGGAGATGAGTAGTGTGTACATTTGAAAGTGTGTGTGAAGGAATTTCCAGGGATGATTAGCTAAGTGAGGAGACCCGTCTTTAATGTGGGCACAACTATCCAGTAGACTGAGGGTTTGGATGGATTAAAGAGTAAAAAGGAGGAAGCCTATGAGTATGGTTATACACTTGTTTCTGCTTCCTGGCTGCCATGGTGTGAATAGCTTGTGCCACACTCTCACTGCCTTGATATTCTGCCACATCCTGTCATAGGAACAATGAAACCAGCCCTGAGCTGAAAATAAATCATTCCTCCCTCTAAATCACTTCTTTGAAGTATTTGTCACAGGTACCAAAACCTACAAAAACTAGCATGCTGGTCTTCATTCATTCCTGGCCGCAGTCTTGAAAAGGGGTATTTGAATCTTCAGAGAAAATAAGTGCCAAGGTAAGGCAATGAGGTATGTGAAGAAACAAATTTTACCAGAGACCTTCCTTTCCAACAGTGGTGGAATTTCACCTATGGGTGGTCAGCTGCTCTACTTGTGGGTACCAGCTCTTAAAATTATAGGGGAGTCTCTGAATTTCTTATTAAACAGTGATGCTCAAGCAGAAAACTGGCATCTCCTTAGACCCAATTAGGGTCCTTTCTGCTTAATAGTTGCCTTATTTCAGGGGAAACAAAGTCAAGATCTTGCCCACCTGCTCAGCTATGCTCATGCTAAAGGTTTTTGAATATAACAAGCTAAATGCATCCTCCAAAATGAGATCTGAGAGCATCTTGGAAATATGAGTGTCTTCCCCCATTTCATTATGTTCAGTACAAGGTTCTATAACTCACTGGGACATCAAAATTCATTTGTAATGATGACTCCAATAACAAAACTTCAAGAGTAGGTGGAAGGGGAATGAAATCAGGGGATTCCTGCTTGACATCTTCATAGTTTCAATCATTTATTGACTTCAAAGGAGAAAGATCTGTGTGGGAACAAAGTAGTGGGTGGGTGAGTCATGGGAGGAATCATATTTGGGGCACATATACTGGAATCAGAAAAATTTGGTTTGAATGCACACGTACAATCTATGATATGACAAGGGTTTTTGAGCATAAAATGGAAATGAAAATATCATAAAACATTGACAGAATTAGTTACTTTATGCATTCAGGCCTTTTCCTGTCACTTAGTGTTATGCTTAATACATGTTACTCATTTTTGCTGTTTCTGACTTGTATTTAATATTTTTATTCTCAATTTTACATTAATCCGCTTACTTGCTCCTCGCTCTCTTCATCCCTCCTATTGTTCCCCATCCTTACTGCCACAAACAATGAAATAGAAATCAGAACCTTCTCCAGTCCTAGAGGATAAATCAGCATATTTTAACATAGGCATAAATGTTAACTAATTCCTCAGCCTGATTAATGATTGAGGCTCATATTTTTGGGACAATATATGAGGGCACAAAGTCTGCTTTTGGTCTGCAGAATGTGGATCTCAGCTTAGAACAGTGGAAGGAACTTACATGAACTGGGTCAGGAAAAGGATTCTTTATCACACAATGGTGGGTGTAGCTTTAGAGTGGCCCATCCTCTTCTCTCCAGTCAGGCTCTTCCCAGGGACATTAAACCAAGCATAAGTTAAAGTATTTGTTTCTTCCTTTCCTTTCTTTCTGATTTTTATTATTTTAATTCTGCCCTTTGATTAACATGACATTCAAATGTCAGAAAGATTAAGGTCACTTTTAACATTTTCCAAATTGGCACCCAATAAGAATGAAAAAGAGAAGACAGGCAAACACTATCCACTCATCCTCCCTTCTACTTGGTAAGTCACTATTAGACCCAGCAGAGTGGCCTTTGAATCCTGGCCTTTGAAGTCACTGAGAACTACCACATAGAAGTCATATGGTGTTGAGCAGTTGTGTAAGCTTTCATGCGTCTGTCTCTCATCTATAAACACAAGACAGCTAAACCCAATGAAAGGTGCATCGAGGAGCGGCAGGCATAGAGTAATGTAATTGTTCTCAACTTCCCATGAACCCTGCATACTTACATTTTCTACAAGTTGTGTGATTAGTTCTTTGTCTCTCTAGGATTGGTAATCTGTGTACTAGCTGTAAGCAAAGTTAATTACTTTTACTATATTTCTATGTGGATTAACTGGTGTTCACACTTGGAATCCTAGATACTCAGGGGCCTGAGGTCTGAGAGTCTTGGTTTGAAGCCAGCCTAGGAAGAATCTGAGAGACTCTTGGCTCTAAGTAATCAGCAAAGAGGTTTAAGTGGAGGTATGGCTCAAATGGTAGAGTGCCAGCCTTAAGCTAAACAGAAATGGAAGAGCACAAAGCCTGGAAATCAAACCTCAGTACTGACCCCACACACACACACACACACACACACACACACACACACACACTACATATCATCCATCTCATACTTTTGTGTATTACATTTAGATATGTGCATATTATTTCAATATTCCTTTAAAGTATTGGGTCATATACCTTGCCCTTGTGTGATTTATCTTTATAACTTCCTGACAAGTGGTCATTCAGCCTTTGCTGTAAATGTCCTCAGTGATTCAACATCTACTGTTGGTCACAATTTGGCTGGGGTTCTTTTCAGCTATTCAGGGGAAGTTGAGGCTCATTTCTGCAAGTCAACTATTGTACATTTGAAGATAGCTCTATGACCCCTTTGAGTCATTTCTTTAGTAAGCCAAAAGTAATTTTCAAATGGGCTCATTGTCAGATCTCAGGGTTTCTTGAACTACATACAACTTTCTGTTCCTGTTGAATCAGAATCATTACAGATCTAGATCCCTGGAGTCTGTAGTTTTAATAATTTTTTCTGTGATTGTGAGCCTAAGAGTATTTGCTTTCAGTGGTCCTGGTTTGTGATAGGACGCACTTTTGCATTCAAGGGGAATTTGGCAATGGATGGAGATATTACTGATTGTTGCAACTCCATGAGACTACTATCAGCATTTAATGAGCCAATAAGTCAATGAGACATCAACATTTCATAACAATTATCCAGTTCAAAATTCCAGAGAGATCTAGGTTCAAAACTCCCTTTCTTATTTCTATGACGTTGTTTTGAATTCCTTTACCATCATGGTTGACCTTTTGCCCACTGTGTAAATGTCCCCAAGTTGGAGACATTTTATAGCTTTTCAGTGAGAAAAGATGTCTCTACACACTAGAAGATCTTCTCACTTCAGGAGATGATCCCTAATTCCTTAGATCAGGACAAACTCTGTACTCAAGAGGGATATAACCACAGTGGTGTGAGCTTTCCAAACACATGGCAGAGTTTAACTTCATTTGCCCTCCACCCTTCATAATTTTGTTGAGCTTGTTTTCTTGTAATATTAAAAATCATAAATGAAATGTAGATTAAGGAAGTTTGATATGTTGAATTGTATATTGAACACAATAAGGACTTGATATTTTCCAAAGAGTGAAGTATATCCTATTATGAGATGGTGGTCATGGGAAAGGGTTGAGAATGGAAATTTCTGATTTGTTAAATACAATGCGAGTTCAGTTTAACACATATGTCAATGGTGTCAGGATGTTCAAAGTAATGGGAAGAGTTCATTGAATCATCTTGGCATAAAGCTTTCCATTTCTTTTTTCTTCTTTCTATTTTCATTATCATGTACTCCTGTTATCCTTCTCCTTTTCCCTCTTCACCTTCCTCACTTCGTCCTTCTTCTCCCTCCCTTCTCCCATCTCTTCTTTCTCCTTGTTCTGTTGCCTCCATGGAAGACACACTTAAATAAAAAGATTGGCTTGATGTTAGTCACTTACAACCAATTGTTAGTAATTTACAACTTTGGTTGTAAAAGACATCTTTTGGAATTTACAGACAACTTTTCTTGCTTTGTAACATCTGATACTGTAGGTTGTTCTATTTCTCTAGAATTTATGTTCCCTCTGAAATGTTGAGATCCATTGTGATATGTGGTTGGGGTTGTTCAGGTAAATCAGGTATAAAAGAGAAAGAAACTTCCATACTTCTTTCCAGAGTGGTTGAATAAGTTTACATTCCCACCAACAGTGCAGTAAGGTTCCTTTTTGGCCAGATCCCCTCCTGCCTCTGTTGTTATTAAATTTCTATTCTAACTGGGATGAGGTGGAATCTCAATGTTATTTTGATTTGCATTTTTCTATGGCCAGAGAAGTTGAGCATTTCTTCAGAGAAGTCTCTCTTTAAGTCTTTAGCCCACTTATTAATTGGGCAGTTGTTTCTTTGAGGATTTGCTTTTGGAGGATTTAATTTTTTGAGTTCTAAGTATATTTTAGATAAGACGCCCTTGTCTGTTGTATGGCTTGCGAAAATCTTCTCCCAGTCCATGGACTTTCTATTGATTTTACTAGCTATGTTCTTTGCCATGCAGAAGCTCTGCAGTTTAAATGCCATCCCATTTGTTCAACCTTTCTTTGATTTGTTGTGTAGGGCTACCAGCACAAGCATGTTTATTGCAGCATTATTTACTATGGATAAGATATGGAACCAACTCAGATGCCCCTCAAGATGAATGGATCAAGAAAATGTGATATAAATATATATATATATATATATATATA
>NW_012267341.1:4719497-4737757 GCF_000151885.1 Dipodomys ordii
TGTTACACACACACACACACACACACACACACACACACACACACACACACACACACACACAGAGGTACATTTGCCCATGTATTCATTCTTTGGTTATTTGGGGCCATCATTCTTTGGTCATTTGAAGGCATCTGAGCTGAGGAAGCCTGTTCAGTAAAACTCTTTTTACTGTGCTGTCTGAAGAGATGTTACAAGTCATGCAGAGTGCACACATACCTCACAAATTTACCTCATCATTCTCTACCTGCCACAATTTGTTGAGCTCATTTTCCTATCACATTAAAAGTCCCAAATGACATATGATATGGGGAAGGTTGTAATGAGACAGAGAAGAGGTAAGCCCATTGCAGCATCAAAGGTAAGGTAGAGACCAAGGCAGCCAGCACAGAGAGGAAATCAAAGTCACTGTAAGTCAGAACTGAGCAGTGTCCAGCAATTTCAAAGAAATAGGCAACAGGACACTAGAAGATGGAAAAGACTTAAAGAGAATGACTCCAGGCAGAGGCTATTAGAAGAAATTTCCTTTTTCATCCTATGTAATGATGTGGAAATGTTTCTGTTTAGTGAGAGGCTCCTGCTGAGGAAGAGAAGGAGACTGGAAAACATTCTGAAAGATCACTGTCCTTCAGCTGATAGCCTGATGGTGCTCCCTGAACTCATTACAACGCAGCATTGTTGCCCTTTACAGTTTTTTTTCTTTCAGTGCTGATGGCTAAACTTGACCTTTTTTTTTTATAAGAGTATATGAAATTGCCAGGACTCTACTGTTGTTGGCTAAAGTAATGGCAGATATGGGATTAAAAATAATAGATGTACCTTTAAGCATTTTGCATTTTACAAGGTCACACAATAAAAACAAAACAACTGCTATCAGTCTTCAGGAAAAGCACACCCTGGAAAGTGATACCACATTAAGAAGTAAATATCACTGGTTTTATTGGACACCAACTCTTGTTACAGCCTAGTTCTAGAATCTGCTTCAAAGATAAGACTCTGCAAGGTCTCAAACAAGTAATGCCTGCCAAAGGATCTCAGATGCTTTGATAGATTTCAGATGCTGAGCTGCTCACTCTGTTGCTGTCTGGAGGAATTTTCTTTTCTTTCATACACGATCAGCAGAACTGAGAAGGAAAGTTAGCTTCATGGTATTTAAAAGAGAAGTGCAACGAAGTAGTAACTGCCCTGAAGCTGAAGGTGTATGTATTGTCCCTTTCTTTGTCCATAGCTCTTATCATTTAATCAATAATATGTCCGTTCTTCCTTCTACACAGAAAGGTTACGATGTTGAGGTCTAATCCAGGAGAGTACTTAAAGACCACAAATAACTACCTTAGAATACACAATAAAAACATGGCCACTTGGAAAAATTGAAAGTATCACATGCTATTATGTACTGATGATCATTTCTTTCCCTTCACCACAGGCTAGGACTGAGATGGAAAAAATCCTATATTCATTATTGAATTTGATATTCTGTGAGCTTAGTGAGTAAGACATCATTTAAGAGCATGAGGGCTATTGTTTTTAAATTGTTTTAAAAGCCAGAGCTAGTGAGCTTGTTGGTATCAACTAGCAAATAAGCCATGTGACTTGGAATAGAGTAAAAATATCCAAAGCTACTTTATATTACATTCTTATAGAAGAATATCAGAGAGTAGGTGATTTGTAAAGAATAGGAGCTTCTCATAGGTCTAGAGGCTACAGAGTCCAAGATCAAAGCAATTTCTTTGGTACTTATGTAGTGTAAGAGAGAAGAGCAAAAGGACCAATTCATTCTAGCAAGTCACTTTTATATTGGTATTAATCCATTTGTTAGAGCTTCATCTTCATAACCTAAATACTTCCCACTATGCTCCACCCTCACAACACTCCTGGGTATTAATTTCCCAGACATGAGTTTCTGGGCAGAGGGATACATTCAGACCATAGATAAAGAGAAATGTGAAAATTTGTGTTCTACATAGCTCTAACTCCTAATAATCAAAATCTACTTACCTCATCAGATTTACCTGAGAAATTTAAGAAAGGATCAGATGCATAAATATATGTAGAAACAATTTTAAAGCTAAAGAAATACAAGGGCATACAAACCATTGGATATTAGTTTCAATAATTTACATGCTGACTTGTATTTCTTTGTATATTGATTAGTGAGGTATATGCATTTGACTATAGATTTGTTTTATTCTAATGGAATAAATTGTCTTATTTTATTTCTATAGCTGTGCTTGTATATTCTGAAAGTGAATTATTAGTGTAATTCCTAATAAAGTCAATCATTGTATTCATTGAACATCCATTACAATTTTATGGGTAACCTCACTGGTATTACTAATTACTTTGGTATTACTGATATTACTAATTACTTTGTTATTACTAATTTCTTTGGCATCATTGCCAAAGAAAGTAAAGTAAAGGTGTAGTCCTTGAATTCTAAATACAGAAAGGAAAAGATGATTTAAAAAATCAACCTATTAATGGAGGAATAATAAAGAAATATAAAACAGCCCAAATCAATAAACTTCCAGAAATCTTTAACATAACTTATTTGTTTATACCAAAATGATATTTTCATTCTGTAAATCACATAAAAGTTCAAACAAATTCTAGTCCTTATTTTTGTTAAAATAAAGTAAACCCCAGGACTGGTAAAAACAAAATAGTAGTCAGTTGTAGTAATAAAAAAAATTAAAGTATCTACTTGCATGTTAAGTCATTTCGTTTCTATATTTGTTTTTAATAAGCCATAGACTCTGAAGTAGATTAAAAATGGATGTAAATGCTTGACTATTCTTCCCTTTGAAACCGAGTTTCATTCCCTTCTCCTAGACTTCGGGCTTACCTTGAAACCTCCCTTGACCAGTAGATTATAGAGAGAGGATAATCCAGAAATTTCTGAGATGAGGTCAAGAGAAACATTTGATCCCCTATCAGTCTTTTGGAGTGCTTGAACTTAGAGCTTCTATAAAAGTCTGTGAGGAAGCCACCAGCCTTTCCAGAGTCAAAGCACATGGATAATACCAATTTGCTAGGTGTTTGGATGAAGAAGATTTTTCAATTCTGGCTCCTTCTGCTGGTACCACAGGGTATCCAGACAAACCATCAAACTAAGTGCTTCCAAAAATTCATACCTACCAATCAGAGCAATGATTTTGGTTTTAGAGCTACTGAATTTTGGTATAGTTTGTTATACACTCAAGGCAACAATCTGTTAGAGAAAAACCTAAAATTGTTAATATTCAACACAAGCTATTATCTTTAAAGAAACATGTTACATTTTTAGAACAATAGTAAAAGAAAAATCTCTTTTGAGAACTATTCATTCTTCAGTATTTTCAAGGTCCCTTATGTTTGTGATGATGAAACAGAGAAAGAAAAATCCCCCAATGGTATCCAATGATGCAGAAATGAGCAGTCTATCGGTCCAATAAGATAAGGGTCTCAAGGAGAAGCTTTACTTCCATTTGAGTAGAAGAAGGACAGAAAGAAATGAAAGGAAAAAAGGAAGAACAATCCAATAATTCCTTAATATGCAAAGGTCGTTTCTTCCCTTTTCTATTGATGAATTTCTTCAGAAAGTGGAAACAGAAATGAGACCTGTTAGAGCTTAGTAATAATGAAAGATGTCCCTGGCATTTAAATGGAAAGAAAGGGACTCTTGTATGGAACTCTAGCTACCCTGGAATTTACATGAGGCTGACAATGGAGTTAAACCTTCCAATTTTCAACCTATTAAAAGTAAACAGGAATCATCACTACTCTCCAAATGGGGTGACAGCATATGCTGTCTGAGGCCAAAGCCTCCAACTCCAGAACATACAGGGGCTATAAATGTTCTCTTTATTAGATTTTTCAAATGGAATAGTTTAAAGGAAACAAACAGCAAATGTACACTTGCAGAGAGAAATTACCATTTTGCTTGAAAGAAATGGCAATTAACAATGATGACAATGTGATTTATACTAATTGAGATTAAGTCAGACAAAATGGCAACATTAGTAATCATTTGAAGTGCTGTATTACTCATTATACACTGCTTTGTAAACATCTCTCTCGAAATTAAAAAGTAATTAGTAGCATTTTAGTCATTTAATTCAGTCTAATTAGGATTTTCAAAAATCTACAGACCTGCTGTTGAAAGCTTTTTTTCATTTTGAATTGAGAAAACACATTCCTTGAGAAGGAAGCAATGTCTCGTTTTTCTGACTTTCCCCATCTCCACTCTATTGCAAAGGAGAAAAATCATAAAAAGGAGAAAAATGATGCAATTAAATGCAATAGGTAGATATTTACATGAACTGAGCTAAATTTAAAAAGAATTAATTCATCATAATTCAAAGAAGATGCATTTAAGTCTAATTTATTTTTCCTTTTCTACCCTTTTTTCTTTGGTGTGAAAGTGGAAAGCATGTTTTGTTAACTGCTAAAAGGAATGGAATATATATATCCATATATATAATTGCTCTAGTATAGCAAATCTTCAAAATATATCTCTAAAGTTAAAATATTTTTGGGTGCATTTTTAGAATACAAATAATTAAACATATCACTGGAATAACATTTGGTCATATACATACTATGCAAGAAGACTCATACTTTGTAAGAAAGAGTACCTGTGGTCCAACAAATACTGTGCATGGGATTGTATACTTGCTGGTTATATTTCATTTTGAATTTTATGGTAGTGCTTATGATGAAGTCCTTTGTTGCTAGCTATATTAATTTCTTATGTCTGTGGTGACAAGTTTGCTAGCTTAAAAGCACAAATTTATTAATTCAATTCTGCTAGTCAGAAGTTCTAAATAGGTCTTCATAAATTAAAGAAAATTTGAGGTGTAGCCATTATTGTATGCTTTATAAAGACTGGAGTAGAAAGTTGATTTTCTTAACTTTTCTATTCTGTAGAAGTTGCTTGTAGTCCTTGTTTGTTTTTGTCCATCGTTGGCTTTTTGGCCTCATTCTTTCTATAAAACCAAGTTCTTTGGAGAAAGTCCTCTTTCTGTCTTTTTCTGACACTCTTACCTATGCTTTTATTGCCACATCTCCTTTTCTGATTCTCACTGTCTTTCCCTCTTCAGTTGTATAGAATAATGTAATAACCTTGATTAGTTGCATAGTACAAAATAATTTCTCTCCTCTCAAGTTGGTTAGTAACAATTAACCCTTGTAACCTTGATTTCCACTCATAATACATTCACAGTACCAAGAAATAAGGTGAAAAAATATCTTTATGATGCCTACCACAGTGTGATCTGATTGCTATTAGATATTTGTCAAGATAGGGAAAGTAGGAATTCTTAGATCCTGCTCAGATAAAAAACCTTTGCTTTTGTATATCTCCGAATTTTCCAAGGATGCTGCAAATGTTCTTTAAGACAATGGCAAATACCATAAGGCAGAGGCTTTAAGACTGGGTTGTACATCGCTGTAGTCCTAGGCACAAACTACGACTCCTCTATTCACTGTTTGAGCAGCCGTGTGAAAACTGCTTAACTTCTCAAATTGTAATTTCTCATTTCAATTTAGAGACTCTGATCCCTATTTTCTACATAAGAATTAAATAATTAAACACATGGCAGATGCCATGTGCAATAAAAACATAAATGATGCAGCCCTCTAAATACAAGCAATAATAATATCTATTTTTTATGCTAGTAGTTCTCAATTCTGAGCTAGGGGAAAGTTTATGTTTTTTTTTTCTCCCAAGAGATACAAGGTAATATGTGGAGTTATTTTTGGTTGTCATCAAGTACAGGTTCTTGCTTCTGGAATTTACTGGGTAGTGTCCAACAATACTACTAACCATGGGACAAAGCCCAAGACATCCCCTCAATGGCAAAAGAATTAATTATCTGGCCCCAAATTACATTTAATGCCAAGTGTGATGAATGATCCCTTAATTTGAGAAATTTATCTCAACATGTAAAACACTGGAGAGAGACATGTTGCCTGAATTAAACTCCAAGCACACCAACTTGCTAGTTGTAAGATCTCAGGTAATACATTTTTCTTGTTTCAGTTTATTCTAACTTCAAGTGGAATTAATAATAGTACTGCAAAGAAATATCCCATGTGGAAAAAGATAGTATTGCCCAATTCTTACATAGTAATACTGATGAACAATGCTGATGGCAACGATAAGGGAACATAGCTGAATAAAAATGCGTAGTTTTTAAAGTTCTGGTTTATCTCTGATCTGGATTTTTCTCTAATTTTGTAAATAATGTCAATTAATCTCACACAATTAATCTTTGATGTAAAGTTTTGGCCCTCTGGGAAGGCAACAGAAGGATGATAGATTGTACCAGGGAAATACCTGAATAAGTTCTACCAACTCATTGTGGTAATTTTTTTGTTAATCTTCCTGTGTATTACATACCATTTCTCCTGTTAGTCAACCCTCAGAGAGGGAAAATACTGGTCAAACCTGCTCAGATTTTAGGACATAAGTTTTGCTGGCTCCTTTTTTACAAGTGAATAAATGATTATGTGATAGCTCCAGTCTGGTCCTTTTCCATCAGCACACGTGGCTGCCCTTGCCAGCTGCTCTCTTCTGCCTGTTATCTTTGTAACTTTGGTTTCTTACCTCCCAATCTACTGAGCCATTATTGCTTAATTCATCGCCCTGCTTTTATTCTGTCAGATCTTTTCCTCATCACAACAGCCAAAGCAATTCATTTGAAACCTAGGGCCCAATGATATTACTCTGTTGTTCCATTGATGAAATCTACCTCCTCTTTCCCCTTTCAATTGGAGTAAGAGTTAAAGTCTTCACATTTCTGTTTTGACCTAGATCCTTGTTTGATCTCATTTTCTGTAAGTCTTCCACCAGGCTCCCTGTGTATGATAACTTCTCCATTAAATGTAAGCGCGATCTTCAGAGTCTTTGTGCTTTTTCCTCCCTCTGCCAGGCTACTGTTCCCCTAACTCTTCCTACTTCCTCGTGATCTTTCCACAGCCAACTTTTCAGTGAAGCCTTTCCAGAACATACCATTAAAAATGCCAACGTTCCATTTACCTTATTTCATCTTTTTATGTCCATGATCTCCACCATCATCTTACATATCTTATATTTACCTTGTATGTTTGTTGTGTATCTTCTTTGAGTATAAAATGTATTTGGCCTATTTTATTCACTACTGTAACTCTGAAATATAGAGCATTGATTAACCTATAACAGGTCCCTAATACTGATTTATAGAGGGAGTGAATACATTAGTGTTGTAATAAAGGCGTGTAGCTTTACATGTAGTTTAGGTAGGAGATAAAGACAGAGAAATGATTTGGCTTGAAGCTACTTCATCCTAGTTAGTCAAGGCAAAGGTCACTGTTTCCCTATAACATAGCTTGAATCCGAGAAGGTTGGAACTCAAGTCCAAATTGTTGTTTGTTGTTCGGTTTGTTTTTTCCATTTACCATTATCTTTTATTGATTGATTGATTGATGCTGATCCAGGGCTGAAATTCAGAGTCTAGGCACTGTCACTGAGCTTTCTTTGCTCAAAGCTAGCACTCCATCATTTGAACCACACACTACTTCTGGCTGTTTTGGTAGTTAATTGGAGATAAAAGTCTCACAGATTTTCACAGCTGACAAGCCCTGAACTTGGAGGATTCCATTCCATTTACCTTAAGAGGTTGGGTTTGTGGCCTTACAGATCTTTAGATACACTTGAATATCAAGCACAGTGCTTTTGGCTGCAGTAGATATTTTGTAAATACATGAGCCAAAAGAAGCAGAGTTAAATTGGAAGGGACGTTTCCATTTGGGTTTTTCCTTCTTGTCTCATTTCAATCTCCTAGAAGGAAGTCTTAGCCTTGACTCACTTGATGCTTTTCAATTATCTGTTGACCATCATTCCTCTGGCTCTCTTTTTGAGAGTCAAAATTATTCATTCTCTGGATTGGTTATGTACCTTAGCTATGAAAAATAATGCTGCAATGAACATAGTTTTGCTGGTAGCTTTGGTGTGTAACCTTGTTTGTGGTCATTTGGGTTAATGGCCTGGAGTGGGCTTTCTGGGTCCTAGAGAAGCTCTATGTTTAGTCTATTGAGGAGCCTCTGTACTGCTTTCCAGAGTGGCTGAACAAGTTTCCATTCCCACTAGTAGTATAGTAGTGTCCCCTTTTAGCCACACAACCATCAGCATGTTATTATTGGTTTTCTTGGTAATGGCCATTCTAACTTGGGTGAGGTGGAATGTCAATGTTGTTTGGATTTGCATTTCTTTATGGCCAGAAATGTTGATGATTTCTTCATGTGTCTATTGGCCATTCTTATTTCTTCTTTAGAGAAGCATCTCTTTAAGTGTGTAGCCCACTGATTAATGGGGTGGTTGTTTCTTTATTTGTTTTGGAGGGGGTTAATTTTTTGAGCTCTAAGTATATTTTAGATATGAGGCCCTTGTCTGATATATAGCTAGTGAAGATCTTGTCCCAATCTGTGGGCTTTCTATTTATCCTGCTAGCTATGTCCTTTGCCATGCAGAAACTCCTCAGTTTGATGCAATCCCATTTATCCAGCCAATTTTTGATTTGTTGTGTTTTGGATCTTAGGAAATTTCGACCTGTGCCAGATGCCTCTCAGTAGATGAATTGATTGAGAAAATATTGTATATATACATAATGGAATTTTATGGTTCCTTTAGAAAGAATGACACTGTCCCATTTGTAGGGAAATGAAAGACTTGGAAAAAATTATATTAAGCCAAGTAAGCCAGACCCAAAAAACCATCAACTGCATGGTTTCCCTCAGTTGTAATAACAAGATCATGCCTAGGATATTCTTTTTTAAATTTTTTTATTTCTTTAGTGTTGTTCATGGGGCCTGAACTCTTGGCCTGGGCACTGTCCCTCAGCTTTTCAGCTCAAGGCTAGTGCACTACCACTTGAGCCACAGTGCCACTTTTGGCTTTTTCTGCATATATGGTGCTGAGGAATCCAACTCAGGACTTCATGCATGCAAGGCAAGCACTCTATCATTGAGCCACCTTCCCAGCCACATGTCTAGGATATTCTTAGCAGAAGATCACAATGGCTCAATAGCAATGTGGATATGATCTTATAAAATGATGCTTATTGAAATGAACTCCAAGAAATGGAAGCAAGAGGTGTTTTTTTTAAAAAAATGTATTATTTGCAGTTATTTCTTTTTTCTCCCTTTGGTTTATTCCCTGTTGTCATTTTTTTTTATTTCTGTGCCTTTTTTCTTGTATATATGTTTATCTTATTTGGGATAGGAAGAGGAATCATAGAAACAGTGGAACAAAGGTTGAACCAATGCAACAGTGATACTCACAAATGAACTTTACAATTTGGTGGGGAGGGAAATGGGACAAAATGAGGGAGGGGGTAACACTGCTCAAAAAGAAATGTACTCATTACCTTACTTGTGTACCTCCTCTATACATCACTTTTACAATAAATATTTTAAAAATAAAATAAAGATAAAGCAATTATCTGGTCTCTGAAGGAATCCCTCATTTCTTAAGCCAAAAAATGTGAGTCTAAATAAAATTAAAAATCCCTTGCTTTGATGGGTATGCACATTTACTTCTGAATCATTTTGTATTCAAGGAAGATGGTCTGTGTACATTTATCCCTCATCACTGATAGAGAAGATTTATGAGTGAGTTGAGACCTTTCTCAAGATTAGATATTTGTACTTAGCATTTTTCATAGCAGTTTGCAATTGATCGAAATATATACACTACTAAGATAATGTAATGATTTGGATCCTAACCTTCTCTTCCTCAAGTTGATTAGACTTTCTACTTGCTACTACCAAGTATCTTTCATCTGTTGTTTATCTTCTTTCACTGCCTTGTTCACTCAAAATAAAGTAGTCATCAACAAGTCAATATTGGATTAAATAAAAGAAGGGATCTATTTGAGTATCAGTAAAGTCTATTAATTGCACTACTGGCCTACTTAGAAGTGATGATTTTGTGTCTCAGTCATTTTCAGATTATTGGGACAAAGTGGAGCATACAGAAATAAATTCTGATCAGCTTAGTTGGGTGAAACAGAGTGTGTGCTTAATGATGACCCAGAATGGCATGATGCTAAAAAGACAGAATTAAGACAAAGTTTCTGTCTTCTAGAAGCTTGAAATACAGTAGAAAAAATATTCATAGTGTCATAAGGTGAATAATTCCCTTGTTCTACACTTTTGCAATATTTTGTAGTATTCCTTTCTGATATGTTTCACAGTTTACAAATGTGCATTACTTAATAACACTAGCTTTTCCCCTATTGGATTGCAAGCTTTAACAGAACAGGTGCTGACCTATTAGTCTCTATTGAATTTTAAGGGTCTAATAGCATGACCAGACAAATAGTGTAAGTCTGCCTGACAAAATAAACTAGTAAATGTGAAAGGTATGCACAGAATTGGTTGTCATTTTTGTTGGTGTTTTTGAAAAGCTAAGTGCCTTGTTCTTGTTCATCTTGCTTTCTGGCTTGCTTTCTCAGCTGTCACCCTACCACTTTAACTTTACCTCCAACCTTACTTTTTACTGATGATTTTTGGAGATTAAGTTTTATGGACTTCTCAGCTAGTGCTTGCTTTGGTAGTATCAATATGGGATACCTAGTCCAGTTTATAGTACTGTAGATGGGTAGGTAGGTGAAAAATGAGAAGAATTCTCCAATTAGAAACAACTTAGCAAAGTTTTGGTCACTGAATAAGTTAATAAAGGCCTTAAAATATATGATAACTATTAATGTGTGCCAACATTCAAGTCTAAGGAATGGGAACTTCAGTAGACTAGATTCCATATTTTCTATTTAGTGGCAAATGGCTTTAATTTTCTTTTTCTTTTTTTAATTGTGAAAATACCATACAGAGAGGTTACAATTACATGGGCAAGATAATGAATGCATTTCTTATCAAGCATTGTGGCTTTAATATTTTTATAGTACTTGTTTAAGACATGACAATGCACTAAGATTCAGTCACAAATCATTAAGATTCTGACCCTTCTGTAATAATGTTACAGAGAAAACTTGTGTGTAGAGGTGAGGACATGCCTCTGAACCATCTGCAACTAGCTGGGGTCCTAGCATACTGAGTCTGGTCAGATTTTGTTTGTTTGATGGTCAGATTTTTGTTTGTTCTGATTTTGAATGGTCCTGTGAAAATAAAAAAACAAACAATATACTGAAAAATATAAAGCTAATAGTTAAAAAAGTGGTAAAACCATACCTCACTTTCACAGTTCCATTATGCAGATTTCTATGAAGACTTTCAAACCAATTTTTAAAATATTTTATATTATTTCTAACATTGTCATGTTATAAATACTTCATGTGCAATTGTAATCATATGCATTCTCTAAGCTAGTCACATTGCTTTTGCTTTTTTTTTTAGTTTTTATTGGATTTAGAAAAAAATGTGCTTCAAACAAAAAAATTAACCCCAAATAAATCTAAAATGGAAAATGAAAGTCTGGTGTTATTCCATGTCCAAGTATCATTTTGATTTATCTCAGTTTAATTACCTTTATATTATATACACACATACACCAGACACAGAAGCAATTTATGTGTGAGGATGGGTATGTGTTTTAAAATGAGATTGTCTTAATAGATCTCCCTTCAACTTGTTTACTCACATTGTCATATATGTACATCTATATGTATATCTATATCTATATATATCTATATATATATATATAGAGAGAGAGAGAGAGATCCGATTCCTTTTTAATGAAAAGTAATGAGATTTGCACATTGTAACAAACCTTTCTTCAGCAAGCACTTTTTTCTCAGTTTGTGTACGTAAACCTGTAGAATAAGTTACTGGAATCATCGTTGCTATGCCCGGTAAAAAAAATACAATGTGAGGTTAACTTACTTTGAAAAAAAAACTTTGGCACTTAGTGTCCTCTCCAATTTGTTATATGAATTCTTTCCACCTTCAAGAAGGTACTTCATTATTGCTTTAATTTACATGAAATTTGTAAAGTGAGGTTAAAGGTCATGTTTTCATCTTTATCTTCTGCAAACTTATTCTATCCATTTATCCTTTGGGTTTTTACAAGTTTTATCTTCCACAAATGGTTTACCACTAAACTAAAACACTAGAATTAGAATTATTTTGTCTGTATGTGTATATATATATATATATATATATTTATACACAGACAAAATAATTTTTTGTTAAAAATTTTTTTTTGCAAAAAAATATTTTTGCTATATATATATATATATTTCCCTAGGTGTTTCATTTTTTTACTCCCACATTTTGATAGCCTCTGACTTCATTAACTTACTTAGTCACATTTAAAATTGTCTTCTGTGTCATCTCTGCACTTACTAACACAAAAATTGACTCCAACTGCAGGCAATTATTCTCTAGTATTTTGTTTTAATATTTTTATGTATTTATATTTTTCCCTCTTGAATCCTACATGGAAGTATGGCTGAAACTTGGTTTCAAGTCAGGTTAAAGAGTTTAATCTGGAGCTAAGTGGAGAGCCAGATGAGGAAGCCTGGACCTGAAGTCAAGGTACTTTAGGCTGGTTTCTGAAATAATGTATTGTGGCACAGATCATGACCAGAGGAATGTTTGCTAGATTTTTTTTGGTTTTATTTTAATTTGAACTAGCTTAAAGCTACAACTTGTTTCACAGGCGTTAGATTTTTCAGTATATGGTTGCAAGAACATGGACCCAAAAACACACAAAGCAATTCCATCTCAAGCCAGATCCCATTCTTGTCCAGTCTGGAAATTACCCTGCTGGTTTTTCTTTTTCTCATTGACATGTGATTTTTCAATAGAGTTTTCAGTGACTGAACCAGTGTCTTGTCTCCGATCTGCTCCATAGAGTGAGCCCTGAGAACTTCCCCTCTCAAAGTACCCTTTGAATCAATTTCAAGGGCTTTTTATGCCCCTGATGGAACTGTGGATTTGGATCTCGGGAGGCTCCGAAGAATCAATGGCTATTTGCACAGCGACTAGTTCATCTCAACTGTTGTGAATGATTCTTGTTTGTGCTTCAAGTTTTGCAAACCACTTCAGAATCCCTCTGGGCTGAGAAGGGCTAGCATAATATAAAAAGATATCATTGACATTGGTAATAACTTTTTACTTAGCTAACACCTTGCTTGCAGGGAGCTTGAAGTGCCTTATGGATGTTATCTCATGAATCTTCTGGATATTTCTGTGAGGATAGGGGTGACTATTCTGCCATCCTGTAGTGTCAGGCAGAGAAAATGGTTATGTGGAAAAGAAGAACACAGGACAGTGTTTAATAAAGGTAGCACTGGATGGAGCAGTCATATGGTGTGGTATGATACGCAGTGCAAAATCCTTCTTCCCCACCAGGATGGTGATGATAGCTAATATTAACTGAATGCTTTGTGTTAATTGCATTTTCAAAGCCTTTTGCTTGTGTGAATGAATTAATTATTCCCAATACTTCAACAGGACTGCTATTCTTATTATACTCATTTTACAGACTAAGAAGTTTGTCGTGATGATTTAAGTGATTTGTTCAGAGACATGGAACTAGTAAATTGTAACCCAATAATCATACCTAAGTAGCTTAGCTCCCAAACTTTTATTTGTTTATTATAATCAGTGAGGAAACTGTGCTATTTAAAATATGTAGTAATTCCTTTGTGTTGTGTATACTCTCTTCTTTTTTAAAAAAAACAAATAATATCAAGACACAGAGTTATCTAATAAACAAACATTACTGATATATGCTTTTTCTGAGAAACTACAAGAGGGTTGGAAGGAATTATAAGTCAGATTATCTTCCATATTAAATGGAATAGTATTTGAAGATTTTTTTGAATAGTATTTGAAGATTTTTTTTCAAAAGAGGTATGGACATAAGAGAGAACTAAATGGTACTGCATATTTGATACAGGTAGATTTTCTTATTCGATATTTCCAATACATTATTCAGGTTGGTGGTCATATTGTGATTTTTGTTAACAGAGACATGATGCTTTAGGCTGCAGAGCGGAATGTAGTAGAGGAGGTCAGGCCAAGACAAAAGCACGCCCCTCTCCACTGAACATTGTACTTACTGTTATATATCTCATATAAGAGGAGATGTAGTCATCAGACGAAGAGCCTGGGAGGAGAAAGGAGAGCTGGAAGGAGAGAAGTTGTCAGGGTGGAAAGGCTGGCATTACAAAGCACAGTTTTGGAATGAGAGAACAGACTTTGAGCTTGGGAATGATCAATAATGGTAGATGAGAAGTCAGGAGGGCTAAGGACTAACGAGTGCCCTTTGGCAGGTAGGTTGTCATTATGTCCTTACATGAATCAATAGAATGATAGGAAAAAGTCAAGGTGCAATGAATTCTATATAGAATTAGACTCAGAGAAGATAGATCAAGCCATTCCAGATAAAATATAAAATGGATTGAACATTTCTAAGCATTTAAAGTTATGCTATGTATATATATATATGTACACACACACACACACACACACACACACACACATATATATATATAGTCTTTGTTGTTTGGAGGTTTTTTTTTGTTTTGTTTTTGCAGTGGTCTTTTTTATGAGACTCTATTAATTGTAGAACATAGGGCCACTAGTTGATAGTCATTGATATGAGTTAATATTTAGCAAATCTAGGGTTCAATCAGAGTCTCACTGATTCTAAAAAACCATATTTTTTCTGCCTTACCATCCAGAAGATATAGATGAAGTCTGACTGAGCTACACTCTTTTTTTGGTAGCCATAAGTAAATGAATACACTCTTTCATTGCTCTCTATTTACTAGTCATCCTTATGAAAGGATGACATATTCCTGTTCCTTAGATGTAAGCCCTATCCATGTAATTTGCTTTGGCCATTAATATGGGCACATACATAAACATACACTCATACGTACATGTGTGTTTTATAACATATATGTCCTTACATGTGTGCGTGCATGTATGTACAGTATATGTATATAACTTTCAGACAGCACCTTGATGAAGATAATTGCAAGCTGAGTGAAGCCAGCCTTTAATTGAAATGTGGATGAAAAGCAAGCTATTGAATCAACATTGAAAGTATTTAATTTTGCAGTTATTTATGGCTACAGTGAAATATTTATTTGAGAGGTTTTTGGTGCGTTACTGTCCTGTAACCTATCTACTCTGACTGATTAAAAGAAGGCGACAAGTGTAAGCCACAGGTGAGGACAATTACAAGGCATCATTGAGAAATCCCATCATTGAGAAACCAACTAGGTAAGATACCTCACATTTAAATCCTAACCTCTCAAGGAAAAATCTTTAGCATGATAAAAATATAGACATAGAAGAGTATAACTAAGAACATCACCAAAACAATTCAAGAATTTGAAAATGTATGACTCTGATAAATAGACTGCCCACATCTTATGCTGTTGAAACTAATTTATTATTATCATCATTATTATTACTTACATTTAATTATTATTTTAGGTATTTGTACAAAAGGGTTTCAATTCTAGGAGTCAGGTAATGAATACAGGCATCTTGATCAATGTTACCTCTCCCAACATTCTCCCCAATCTTTTCCCATCCATCAAGTTTTAAAGTTTAAAATTTACAGAATATCCTTTGAATTTCATGATTGTATTTGCTCACTCCTTATCCCTCCATACTCCATTCTCATTTTCCTGACTTCCAACCCCCACCCCCCAAGCATGTTTCAGCTTCTTGGTATTTATTTTGTTAAATGGTTGTTCAAAGGCATTACATACTTGGACTCCTAAGTATAACTTCCTTGAGTCAATTTGTTTGTGTATATATGCATATAACCCTGTTTATGTTACCGTGTATGTAAACATTTTGGATCTGAATTCCACATCTGAGGGAAAACATGAGAGAAAGTAATTTAGCTTGAAAATAAATAGTTCCTGAGCAATCTAGAGACTCAATGCATATCTAGTATGATCATTTTCAAGAGGATATTTGACAGACAAAGAAAACATGTGGCCCAGGCTCTGTAGGTTGAGGGTCGCAAGGAAGTACTTTTTTTTCTGATTTGAAGAGAAAAGAAAGCAAAAAGGAAAAGAAGAAAGAAAATCCTAACCCTGGTATGTTTGTGTTTGGGAGTTGTTCACTTAAGCACTATAATCTCCCTAAGATATATATATATATAAATTTAATCTATAATCTAATCTAATCTAATCTCTCTTTGTCTCAGTTTCTCTCTCTCTCTCTCTCTCTCTCTCTCTCTCTCTCGATCATTTAATTCTCTAGACACTTAGACAAGTCAAGATGTTCTCTGGATAATTGAAAATGTATGACTCTGGACTCTTCAAGTGCCAGATATCTCTTTAGTATATATTTTCACACATTTTCCTAGTTGACTTTCATAATATCCTTACCACACAGCCTATAATTTCATGTAATTGTACCTTAATCTCTTCAAACTCATTGTACACTGAACTCATATTCATCACACTGTATAGTTGTCTTGCAGTTCCTTAAGATGACTTTCCATGCGCCAGGAATTTCCCATAATGACTCCTTCCATCTAAAAGTTTTTCACGCACAGAATACCTTGTAATTTTTAAGTCTTCACCAGTCAAAAAGGCCTTGTTTGGGCTTTTTTGTGTGTACATTTCTGAGTGCATTCGTTAATGTGTATGAGTATTGTATTTGTATCTTAAACTGTGTGATGTCTGAATTCCTAGTAAGAGAAACTTTAGCATATAATTTCTTATTCTGATTTCAAGCCACTGAACTCCCAGATCCTGACAATATTAAGCATATAAAATTAATCACTTACTGTTTCATGAATACAATATTCATTTTTTGTTATCTTCCTTTTAGGCATGATGAAATTTGGGTCAACAGATGAAAATTAAATTGTCTATAATACTCAGTCTGATCATGCTAAGAAAGGATCAATAACTCTTGATGACATATCATATTTTATTCTATTTATTACTTGCACACAAAAAAGTATTAATTCTCAAACATTTGTTATAAGTGTTAGAATAGAAGGATAAACAAAAATTAAACAGAAATAATACGGTTTCTACCTTCAGAAAGCTTAGGTTCTAGTGGTATAGGTTAATATAGATATTAATCAATAAATATATTTTAAAACTAATACTACAAAAATATTATGAAGAAGAAAAACACATGGTAGAGCAGTTAATGATTTTCACCTGCTTTGAGGAGAGGACACTCAGGAAAGTATTTTATAAGCATAACAAGGCAGTTAAGTATTTGAAGGCAAAGTAGGCATTCAGGGCAAAAGGAAGAGAGTTTTCAAAAGTGCTATTGAAAGAATTAAAATAAGGAAATAATATTATTACTGGACACAATAACAAAGTTAGGGAGATCAAGTAAGGAACAGGTATAAACAATTCTGTAAGCCTTGTAAAGATAAAAAGTCATCTAATGAAGGATTTTAAACTACTACAGGAAAGGACAAGGAAAGCACTAGAACATATTGGCATAGGTAGTAACTTTATGAACAGAACTCTAACAGCTCAAAAAAAATGAGAAAATGATTGCTAAATGGGGTTTCAACAACCAAAAAGTCAGATTCAGTACAAAGGTCACATTTTTTCCTTTCATATGTGATTTTTAGACCTAAAATATAAGCATGTACGCAAATGGATTATTTGAGGGATTAGAGAGAGGGAAGGAAAGAGAATGTTTGAAGGTGGACACTATCAAAATATATTTCATCTCTTAGTGGAGATGTCATAACCATTACTGATAACTATTGAGTAATACTAGAAAAGTGAGAGTAAATGAACAAGTCAATATGGTTAATGCCTGTGTGAAATACCATGGGGAAACCTCTTTGAATTTAGCATACAGTAAAAAGAAAATTAAATGAGAGGAATGTAATAACAAGTCCTCTTTAAAATGTGAATACTACTGAAATAAGGGAAGGAGAATGGGAGTAAGGGAGAACGAGGATAGTCGAAATACCTTATAGACACATGTGAAAATGGAACAATTTGGGGATTGATTTGGGAAGGGAGCAAAGGGGAAGGAGGCATAGTGACAGAAGGTGTGAATCTAAGCAAGGTAAAACATTAGTGTTTATGGACATGTCAAAAATGAAGCAAGCTTGTAGAACTGAGGCCAATATCCTTATATATCACCCTGCACCAGAATCAACTCCAAATGGATCAAAGACCTTAGAGTCAAAGCAGACACCCTGAAAACATTACAGGATGGAATAGGAGAAACCCCAGGTCTCCTTGGCACAGGCCAAAATTTTCTTAATAGAGACCCAGAAACACAACAAATCCAAGAAAGGTTGGACAAATGGGATTGCA
>NW_012267341.1:4738459-4743407 GCF_000151885.1 Dipodomys ordii
ATAACTAGTATATGTCTGAGTCAAGCAGAAAAGGTCAGATAAGTTGATGTTAGGGGAATGAACCCTAAGATATGTATTCAAATGTTTTTGTTTTTTTTTCCTTTCATGCAATTAATTGTTTCTAACATGTTTAGAAGACGATTTCTATGTTGCTGTGTATGTGCCTCCCCTATGGTATAACCCATGCTTCCACTGTATTTGATGTTGGTATAATTTGTGGAGGGGAAGGAAAAATAAAATCGTTTAACTAGGGATACAGGTGGACCCATTGCAACAATGAGATGTAAAAGTTGTTATGTCAAAAAACATACTTTACAACTTTGGGGGGTGATTGGGTGGAGGGTCTGGGAGAGTATGGGAAGGGATGGGAAGGGGAGACAAAAAGAAGGAAACAATGCTTTATAAGAAATGTACTCGTTATCTTGCCCATGTAATTGTAGGGAAGGGTATGATGAAAAACTTTTTTCAAAGACTTTTTCAAATGATGGCAGCTTGGTGGGAAAACACATTGGCAGGAAGTAGGATTATATACAAATATAGAGCTCAGGGAAATAGGGGCTAGAAATTGGACAACTGAAAATGGATCCTTTTCATTTCTCTGGAGTTGCAAGTGTATCCTGTCTTTGTCCTTTGATTGTCCTTTGTTGCAATGAGAGTGTGCTATTGCTGTCATCATTATCATAACTCCTAATGCATAAGGATTTTAGGTGTCAGGAGTCTAATGAAGACTCATGTCTTGTTTCAAACAGAAACAGACAATCTTTCTAGGCATAGGAATAGTCACAGTGATACTCAAAGTGTGATCAAATGACACTGGAATCCCCATAATCTTTTCCCAAGGGTAGTTCCATGGGTCAGAGAGTCTTGGTACTACCCAAGCATTCTGTGTCTTCTTAGTCTCATTCTCGCACAACTGTACCAGAAGTATTTCATAGAGGACATATCATATGTGTAATTGAAGTAGAATGGATGAAAAGGCAGACATCACAATTAAATTGACTTCAGGGATACATAAAATGAAAAGGACTTCTGAATAATTACTTCAATTGTCTTGGAAGACATATTAATTTCACAAATGTATTTAACTTGCATAAACATATTTAACTCATATTTCTATTAGCTTCTAATGGATACATTATTGATAATTTAAATTAATTTATAAATACTAAAATTTTAAGTTAATTTTAATAGAGTAATCTATTGGTCAGTTAAGTCATACAATCAAGAGATTTTTGGAGGAATCTTCAATAATTCTTAGGAATATAAGGAATCTGAAGGCACACAAGGAGCTTTAGTAAGAATGACTGTGAAATCAACACATATCACTAACTGGTAGGGATGTTTGATACTTAGACATGTTCTCAGCCAAAGTAAACAAATAATGCACAGTAGGTTCTAAATCAACATAGTTATACATGTTTTATATAATCATTTACAAGACAAACCAGGGGTGTTGAATGTACTTGTATAAAATTATACTGTTGAAGTTCTTGAATTTGTATTTTACACAAAATGTTCTCAAGACCTAATTCTTGAACAAACTTAATGAATATTGTAAAAGCCATGATGTGAAAAGCTATGGCATTGGACTAATCTTCGAGAGTAGTTGAAACATGATGATATGGTGGCTTTTTAAATTGATCCCAGTGGGATGGATCCTTAAGTCTACATAATACAAATCAGATCTAACTCAGACAAACTTTGGTCTTCAGGAATAAAGTTTTCAATATGAGATGTCTTAATATTTACAATTGAAGGGTAGGCTTACCTTAACTTTAATTTCTTGCTAACATATTAACCAAGAAAATTATTATTTAAACAAAAGCGTATCAACTTCATGGCTAAGTGTTCTCCTTTTCCAGATCTCTGAGTTTATTGAGATATATGTATATTTATTTTTCAACTAGATGGTATTTCTTTTTTATACTTTTTCACCCAGGCATATATAATGAAAAATGAACACAAGGAAAAGAGGTTCTGGAATTGGTACTTAAGGACCAAGGAAAGATCTCTGAAGTTTAAGAGCAGCATCTTAGTATTACGGAAAGGAGGCAAATCATTTTATTGAAAAATGTTTTTATTTTTTCAGGTACTTCAGCTCTAAAATCTTGTAAATCTTTCATGTACCCATGATGGATTCATAAATGATCACCATCTTTCCTTTTCTTTCTCTCTCTTACCATCGTTTTATCACTCATTTGCATACCCCACTTGCTTGTGATTTCAAAACTGGGCTCAGATGTGTCAGATAATTTGAAGCCTTTTAGAATTAAAAAAACTTCTACAAGGTAGAATTGTCCATTTATCCTTTGGAGTGTCTGCTGTGGCCTGAAGAAATTGACTCTATTCTGTTACTCAAATGATGTATTATAGTATAATTGTTCTAAGCAATGCTCAACATGTTGATTTTAATAATGCTCTTTCTACTTACACTCAAAAATGTATACAAAAAGGCATGCTGCTATTAAGTGATACAATTTTATATAAAACTTGTATCTCAAGCATCTAAGCAGCAGCAAGAACTTAATAGGTAGTTGGTATGTTTTATTAAATAAATGTATGCATGGCCACCTTCTGGAGACGTACTCTTGAATTCAAACTGTGTTGTTTAGTTGCTATGTGACTCATACAAGTGAAAAATGTCCCATTTATATTTCAGTTTCCATGTTCATAAAATAAATATAACACTTTTTTTCCTGTCTACCTCTGGGGCTGGTTTGAAGCCCTTTTAAAATATTCCCAAAGGCCTTTTTAAAATCCTAAACTGCAAAGTGATTGTAAGGATTTTTTTGTTATTGTTAAGAACTCTTTTCTTTTTATTGACACACCAACAGTGAATCACCAGGTAAATTGTGGTTGAGCACTTAAAGCTATAAGTACTTTGTGAACTGCTGGTATATGAAAATAGATATATTTCATAGTAACACATATTTGCCAGTAACATAGTTTTGCTCTCCTTTACCCAAATTAGCCATCACTACACATTAAATGTCCACGGCTATACTCATTGACAGATATCAACTACTTTGTTGATTCACCACTGCCTTTGTTTAGAAAAAACAGGTCATAATTGAAGAGAGGTTATTTCTCTTAATTGCTGTAAGGAGATAGAAATCAGGAAAACAATCCCATTTACAATAGCTAAAAAAATATTTACTTAGAAATAAACTTAACTAAGGAGGTGAAAGACCTCTACAATGGGAACTATAAAGCCTTAAGAAGAGAAAGGGAAGAAAACAGTAGAAGATGGAAAGATCCCTCCCATGTTTCTGAGGCAGGAGAATTAACATTGTGAAAATGGTGGTACAATCAAAAGCCACCTAGATATTGAGTGCAATTACCATCAAAAAAGTCCAATTTTATTTTTCACAGAAATAGAAAAATCACTTTTGTAATTTAGAGGGAAACATGAAAGATCCCAAATAGCAAAGGCAATCCTGGGCAAAAACAAGCAATGCTGGTACTATCATAATACCTGCTTTCAAATTATACAATAAAGTCATAGTGACAAAAAAGCATCGTACTAGTACAAAAACAGAGATATAGACCAATGGAATAAAAGAATCAGAATAAACCCTCATGGCCAAATCCATGTGAATCTCGATGAAGGAGCCATAAACTTACACTGGAAAGAAAAATAAAGAAGCCTCTTCAACAAAGGATGCTGGAAAACTAGATAGCCACATGTAGAAGATTGAAACTAGATAACTAATTTTTACCCTGTATAAAAGTAAAATCAAAATGAACTTCATATCATATTGTAAGGACTGAAACATTTGAATCTGCTGTAGGAAAACATAGGGAAAACACCTGAAGTTATAGAAATAGGCAAACTATTTTCTGGTTAAACTCAGGAAATAAGAGCATGGATTGGCAAATGCGATTGCATGAAAATTAAAACAAAAAGCAAACTTGTGCATCCATAGAAACATAATGAGTAGACATCACCGAGAATAAGAGAAAATATCTATTATAATTATTATGACCATTATCATTATTATTATAGAATTAATATACAGACTACATAGAAACCTATCTTAAAAATTAGAACAACAAAAGAATAAACAATCTGGCAAATAAATGGGCAAATGAATTGGCTAAGTCTCAAAAGAAACAACACAAATAGCTAATAAACACAAGACGAAAACTTGTATGTTGTTAGTAGGAAATGCAGATCAAAACTATAGTGTGATTCCATCTCACCTCAGTCAAAAAACATGCAGCAAATACTAGTGATGATGTGAGCTAAAAATGAACCCTTGCATACTGTTCCACATTATTAGTGTAACCACTATGGAAATCAGCATGGAGGTTCCTTAAAAAACTGAAGGTAGAACTACCTTATGATCCTGTTATGACACTCCTAGGCATTTATCCAAATTGTAAATAGTATGTAATAGACATATGTTTATCAAGCATGTTTATCAAACATTATTCTCTTCATTTTTTAACAATGGCCAAGCTGTGGAATTAGCCTAGGTAGAAAATACGCTCTATCCTTCACATACATGTATATGTGTATTGTTCACCCATAAACAAGAATAAAATTATTTGGCTTACAGGAAAATTGATGGATTAGTTAAGCTCATAATGCCAAAGATCATACCATTTTCTTTCTATGCAGAATCTCCATCTAGCGTTCTAATAAGAAGTGTAATGGCACATGACAGGGAAACAATTGTTTGGCAGTGGAAACTAGTTAGGAGGGGAAGGGTAAAAAGAAAGACTACCAAAGTATGAACATGATCTCTCTCTCTTGTGTGTGTGTGTGTGTGTGTGTGTGTGTGTAAGTACATATATATATAATATGTAAAATATATGTTATATATATTATATACTATATATTATATAAAACATGCATAATATATATTATATACTATATATTATATATGTTATACATATAATATATTATATATAATATATAGTATATATTATACTATAATATATA